>NW_006921762.1:6131816-6154005 GCF_000298275.1 Orycteropus afer afer
TTGTTGTTGTTATGTGCCGTCGAGTCAGACCCGACTCATAGCGACCCCTCCTTGGGTTTCCGAGGCAGTATCACTACGGAAGTAGATTGCCCCATTAGCACATTAGTAGTACTTTAATTCAAGAGAATGCATTTCATGAAATGCAAATGCTTTAAGATTGTTCTCATTTGAACCCCTTGAAATATTCAATCCAATGCCTAAAAGAGGTATAATTTTTTTCTACTTCTACAACGTAGTACAGAAGACCAGTAGAAATGGCCTGCTTGGGCCTTCATTCCTTAAAGAATGCTAACTTTCTTAGTTTGGCTGGTCAAATTAAATTTAGAAGGTACCTAGGAATTTTCTCACATTTTCATCTCTGGAAGGGGCAATTAATCAAGCTCTTGTTTGAGGCAACTCTTTAATCAGAATTCTGTGGAGGGAAGTCAGAGAACTGTATATTCTGAATATTCAACAGCATATGTAATTGAAAACAGCAACAATAGAAGAAAAGTAGATTCCAGTGGGCTGATATTTTATAACCTTTGGTCAAGCTGTACTTGGCAAATTTCAACAGATTTAGTTAACCAGAGATAAAACCAAGCAGCAGAATACCACTAAAACAAAACAAAGTATTAAAACAGAATCAGGAATTACCAGAGAGAAACAATGCTCTATCTAGCAGCATTGATCCACCAGAGGCAATTTGTTGGGAGACCAGAGATGTTATTTCATAGTAGGTGCTTGAAACCGAAACTTTAGTTTCTGTAGGTCAAGCTATAGCACAACTTCATTGAGCCAGCCAAAATAGCTAAGGGAAACTAGGAAGGCCACATGTGGAACTAATTACTCATGTAGAGGCCATGACAAAGAACATTTCTCCAGACTTTTCATGGGGGCTTCACTTTCAGGAAGTTGCTATAATTACTGTTCAAGTCTAGAGCAGCCTGCAAGCTGCTGACAGATCCAACAGACAAGGAGGAGGGAAAGAGGGGAAAAAAAATGAACTTATCTGCCCTTTTTGACGAGTGAAAATACCAGAAAATAAAGTACCACAGGAAAGCCCAAAAAGGTTTCCAAATGAGTCCTGACTTCCAGTGTTCAACTTTCTGTTTACTTTTTATATCTATCCTCTATCTCCCAATTACATTTCTAGCGGATGGGACGGCAAATTTGTACTTCTACACTAACTCACTTTCAGTTGGCCACAGCAGAACTGTACATCTTGACTCTCTTTTTACAGCTTTTCCATACTGGGGCCCACTTCCTGCCCAGTTGAAAAAAATCTGGCCTGAAGATGAAATGACTGCTTAACATTACACTAAAACATCTGGTACCATTTTATGCACAGACCCATGTCTGAGAGCAGGCAATTCTAGCGGTCTCTCCTGCGGCACAGCGCATACCCAAACCTCCCCAGGGTGACATCATCCCATATATGGACTCTCCAGCCCAGCCCTCCCCCTTTTCCTGGTCCTAAATTCATTGCCAGTTCCCCAGTCTGCAGCAAATGTGCCACGTCAAGACTGGAAATCACAGCCCTTGAGTGTGTCTCAGTCAGTGCAGCAGAGTTCGGGGGGGAAGTCGAATGCAGCCCCCGATGCAGGAAGGGAGGCTTTTCCCCAAGACTGGGAGAGGATTTTAAGTAAATAGATGGAAGCTTCTGGAGATCCTGCTCCGTCGCCCCAGTGTTCAGACTACCTGTTCAGGACAATGCCGTTGTACAGTAGTCTGCACATTGGTTAGACTGGGCAAGGGAGAGCAACGCCATGGACTGCTGAGGACAAAATTTGCTGTTTCGGAGGAGAAGACAGTTGTTTGCTCTTTTTTCGAATCTCATATCCAGTGTTTTTCTTCACAGGTTTTGCACACTAGGGACCAAGAAACCCTCGGGGACACTTCAGAGAAAGGACTGCTCAAGAGAAGACCTGCTGGTAAGGCCTTCTTGACTACTCACCTAGGTGTGTATCCAATGATTTAAGATGCGAGAGAAACCGAGGTGTATACATGATGGATAGTGATGTTTTTAATTTTAAAAGAGCAACAAATGTGTGGTACATAGCAATTTATACTTTGTTGTTTTATTTTTGAAGATTTCGCATTTAAACATTTTCTTTAAATTAAAGGTTTCCCCAGTCAAAATGAAATATATGCAAAAACACTCCAAGCCCTTAAGAATAATTTAACAAGGGTAGTTTTGAAGTAATAATTCAGAGACTTAAAAAAAAAAAAACCACCCTATTTTAATGAAGGTTGTATGTATAACTTTTAACACCACAGGGTTGAATCCATTTTGTACCAAACTAAAGAATACTTGCTATTAAAAAATGTTATGTGGATAGTGCTTTCCTGAATATTTACTTTTATAATATAAATACCAGTAATAATAGAATCTAAAAATAAAAGGAGAACCAGCCAAGTGTTTGCCAACCAGACAATCCAAATGGGGCTTGCCCAGAGAAGAAAGCCAACACAGACCTTATGGAGTCAGCAACTGAATAAAACAGGGAACAGAAGCCTCTATCTTCAGATAACACAATATGCATCTCCGTATTTAATAAAAATAAAATCCAAGAGTGGATGATAAATGTTTGTCAGCTGAGGCCGCTTGCCTATATTTTACAGTCCTTCTACTTTTCTGGGCATTTAAAATGATAAGTTACTTTGTCTAGAATCCCACTGATAAAAAAGGAATTCGTAAACGAAGGCAGAAGTTTTCTTTGGTCACTTTCCAGCAGTCCCGGAGGTGAAGGAGGGTGGGAGAGGGGGAGGAAGGGGGAGGGAGGAAAACCCTCAAGCTGAATGAAATCCCAATAGAGACAATAATAAAGAAAGTCTGGGTTGCAATATGATATGCACTGAACTTTGGTGTTGGGTCTCTTAAAAAAAGTTCTGGAAAAATGTTATCGCCTTATCCCTAAATTTCCTCAATTTCCATTTATCTGTACCTCCAAACGATTCTATATAATGAATACTTCTCTTCTATAGGTTTTTTGGAAAAAATAGGTATAATCTTTTTTGTCTTGTTTAAACTCATTAAAGCTACAGTATTTCCTGAACAAATTTTATAAATTATAGATATTGTGACAATTGAAAAACTGTCCCAAGTTCCCTTTTGCAAACATTTTATTACAAAAATTTCTCCAAGTTCTCTCTTGTCCAAAATTTTTATTTTAAAAATTACCCTTTTCATCATCCCAAAACTGGTTTAAAAAACGTATAACTTTTCTCATCAGTTCATTGTTTTTAGGTAAAATGTAGAACACAAGGAGAAACTTAACTATCTTCTCTACCTAGATAACACAATAAAGTCATCTCTTTTTTTGTGACTTTGTGAGTTCCATATTAATTATGTTTAAAAGAACTAGTGATAGCTTTAAAATCTATATCATTTCTTTTATAGAGAGTTACTTTTTAAAACATTATTAGCTAATTTATGGGAGATTTATTATTTCAATAAATATATTTTTACTAATTGAAAAATTACTAAAGAAGAGATATAAACCATATTGTACTTTGGTAATGTTTAAGGCTTTCCAAATTTTCTATTTTTATTCTTTGGAAATGATTGAATTTCCTAACTTGTTTTCAATTAATGTATATTTAATTTAAATTTCTTTCTTTAGATTAAACGGCCTTTTCACTTCAAAGAAACTAATCTCTAGCGGTCCCTCACCTATTTTCTCCCTCAGGATTAGTTTTAACCTGGAGACAGAAGGGACATAAGGGTATTCCTGGCATTCATACAGGAGTAATATAAGATTTACTTTGTAAAGGGGTAACCAAGGAGTCCCTGCACATGCTCGACGCAGCACGAGGACATCCTCTATACAAATCCATTTCTGATGCAATAAATGCAAAGATATAGTGCTTAATTTTGAATTGTATGAACTAAAGAAAAGACCAAAAGTAAAAGATCACTTTATGAATTTCTGCTGAATGAAGTCAGGATGTTCATTTATGTGCGGGGCATACGCTAATAGTTATACACATACCACGAAAAACCACCTTGTCTATTTCCAGGTAATTAGAATAATGTTTAATTTTATCTTGATAATTCTTTATAAGGAGATATACAAATATTTTAAGGATCATGGAATCTATTCCAGAGGGAACTAACCAACAGTGAACATCTTCGACTAAAACTACCCCTTGGATATGATGGTAAGTGTGAGTATTAAAATTAGCATTACGCATTGTCATGAAAAGAAAATTGCTTATAGGGCCTGTCTCAACCACACTTCACAGAAATTTGGCCATTATTCTTTGTTTCAGTGTATGAATAACTAGAATGTCAGACTAGGTACTGGGTTGAAAGGAGAACTTTTTTCTGCCATCTAACAGAAAGAAAATTCAGAGCCTTAGCTTTAACATTGTCATTTCTTAATTGGCAGATGGTCAATACCAGTTACTCACATTTGCAAACCTTTTTTTTTGTTTTTGAACCAAAGAACTCATGATCAAAGAAGCTATGTTTATAACAACAAAATTTCACACTGATCACTTTCCTGCAATTAGTCAATAGATCTAGTCTTTCCTGCTTGGCACTCTGGCTGTTGGCCTAGATACTGTGTGTATTTTTTAAAAGACAAAACTATCTACCACCACCTCTCACCTACGGACCACCCAAGTATTTTGCTCTGTGGGAATGAATTTAGGCATAAATTCCTAATGAGAGATTTTTTTTTCTTCTTCTTTTGATTGAAATATTAAAGTGTTACAGGATATGAAAAGAAAGTACTACTTGGTAATGTAAAAGAATTCATTTATCCATTAGCATCCATCCTCACTAAAGAAAAGCCATGCTTTCTTAATCTCTACAAGAGATCTGTCTTTTAAAAACAATCCACTTTCCTTTTCACTAAAGAGAAAAGCTCACTCATCATAATTTTCAAGTAATAACTAAGTGACCGTCACTCAGAAATGCCGGGTAAAAATAACAAAAAGGTCAAGCTTTAACCTGAGAGGAGACAGGAAATTCCTGAATCAAGATTGAAACTTTCTTAATGCAAACCCCATTTTACGTTGCTGTCCTGCAAATGATGTCCATATAAATTTACCCATTTTACTAAGATTTCTTATTAGAATCTTTATCACTTTTAGTAAATAGGGACAAATGAAGTAAATTAAGAAAAATAATGAAGTCTTGACTCTAAGTTTCCTGACTTTAACCATGACAGCCTGTTTCTGGGAAAAGCTTTGGTTTAATTTTGAGGTAGAGGACTTAGAAATAATTATTTTCTTAAGGAACAAAAGACAAAGGAAGAAGAAGAAGAAAACACAGGGCACAATAAATTAATAGTTACGTAGGATGATATAATGTAAATACCTCTTTCGTATTTTATCTAGTACTTTAAGTGCTAATAAATTAATATTTACCCTATAGTTTGGGAGATAGAAGAAAAATCTTAAATATTTTTCACCCTTTCATCTTTTTAACAAGTTTAGATGCAAGTTCAACACAACTATGAAAGCGTGCATATGCTACATACTTAGTACAATTATGTTTAAAAAATCTATCAGAAACACAAATGGTCAAAAGCTTTATGAGCAGAGCAATCATTTTCAATGAGACTTTTACCCCTGAAATACAGTTACCTATTTTCAGGCTCAAAATTTTTAGATATCTTGGTTTAATAAAACTGTTTCTTATTAAAGGATAACATATGAACTCACAAATATTTCTTTTTATTTTTTCAGGTTGCATGCATCATTCCTTTAATTGAGAGAGTTAACTGGATCAAATTATTTATGGGAGAGAGAGGGAAAACTATACAGAATGATAGTGATATTTACCGTCCCTCAATATACTCTTTGTGAGTGAATCACTCTATAGTAATAGCAACAATAACAATATAGTATTTTGAGGTACTTTTGTTTGTTTGTTTGCATACTCTGACCTTGTAATTATTTAAACAGTACCCAATTTTAGTGATGTTTTTGATTCTGTCAAGAAAAAAAAAGTTGATCTATTCTGAAGTGATGGCCCAAAACAGAATCAGACATTTATTTTCTTGAAATAAATGAACATAAAATAGCACTTATCAACTCTTTCTTAAAACTATATCAAATCTATCTAACCACCACACAAAAGTTCATATTTCTAGAAAATTGTCATTTGTTCAGTTTTTAAAAGCTATTTTGCTCTCCATAAAGCTTCTATTTACTGTTTATCAGAACTTTACAATTGAAAGTGAATAGCAAACTATTTGTTTTCTTTCAAAGTTCTTTGAAAAAATTTCTAAGTCTATATACTCCTTGGACAGTAAGTTGGTTTTTGTTTGTTTGTTTGCGTTTGTTTTTTAAAAATTCCACTTATTGGAATTTTGACTATCTGGATATTTTGTTTTTAAAAGGACAGGGGGATCTGTTAAATGCCTCTGTGCATGTGAATTGATACCTTATATTAAAATAGCCAGTAGAATTCTTCTTTATTCAACAGAATTAAACTGTGTATCTGTATATTTAACACCATTAACTCTTCCTTAGATAAATCATAAAGAAATTTTCTACAGGGTCTGTTTTAAATTTTTGGATATGAAATGAAGCTTCCTTTTCTGTGTTTGAGGTACTATTTTGTAACTATATTCCACTAACAATGCCCAAAACAAGTTCTGAGCATCCCTGTGAGTAAGCTTCCAGTTTATACCCTTTAGATTCGTGGCATAGCCCTGTAGTAAATTCAGAGATATATAAATTAAACCCACAACTTCTTTTTTATTTGGTCTTCACTATCATACTCAGGAATTTTGCATTAAAAGCAAAATGAGAAATTTAAAGAACTTCTTGTTTAATAAAGTATTGGTAAAATGATATCCCCATGCAAAAGCATCAGATACCAAAGTCAGATAGGTGGGTTGCCAAATACATTAGAGGCTCATTAATTATTTTGAAAATGGCTGCTGTTTCCATGTAAATGATAAGTCTCTCTTTCATAGACAAGGTTATGGTACTTATCTCCTACAAGAAACAAGGATAAACATAGTCTTTATCTTTAACTTCAGTATTAAAATATGCAGAGTTTACTCGAAGAGGAGAAACATCTGGTTCAATTACTCTGAACTCTTGACTACATGTGGGCCAGTAATAATATGAATTGGATTTAAGAATAAGCCTTGTTTTTAATCGTTTTTCCCCCCTTAAAACTTCAATATGAGTTTTCTGTTATGCAAGTTATCCACATTAGCACATCTGGAACAATTGTAAAAGTGTACTTTTTGAATAAAGCCAAAAGTCTAACTTGTTTTTAGTTCTATAATGTTTTGATGTTTAATTCTATTGTGTGTTTTTCTCCCTTTCCCCTTACCCTCCAAAATCACCAAATCTGGAAAACAGACTGATTGTATCTGCCCATGAGCAAAGGAAACCTGAAGGAACCAAGGGCCTGGCTGGACGGAGTTGTCATGTGTCTGCCTGTCTACACTTGCTGTGCAGAACATCCGCTCACCTGTACAGCAGGCACAGACAGGCAGTCACATGACAACCCAGCCTGAAAGACAACCAGCCATTGAGAGAGCAGCCCTCACACCATAGCATCTACACCAAGAGCTACAACCAAAATGAGGGGCTGTGGGGGCCTGGGTTTTTAATCTGTTGGCTTAATACTTACCGCGTATGTATTATTACTATTTTATCATTTATTTTTATTCAAATATTGAAACCCACCAAAAGTAAACTGAGTGGTGCCTATGAAATATAATAAAACCCATTTCTGAAAACATTCCTGTGCTTTTGATAGTTCTCTTTTCCTAACTGTTGTCAGTAAATCACTACCCTTGACCTTCATTGTTCACAGTTTTGCAGCATCTCATAATCGATATAACAATATAACTTTAGTCTGATGCTTGACAAA
Source organism: Orycteropus afer afer (assembly GCF_000298275.1). Taxonomy (NCBI): domain Eukaryota; kingdom Metazoa; phylum Chordata; class Mammalia; order Tubulidentata; family Orycteropodidae; genus Orycteropus; species Orycteropus afer. The sequence goes on from NW_006921762.1 coordinate 6,139,648, forward strand.
GAATAAGTAAGCTAAGGCTAGTTTTCAATATCATGACTTTTTCCTCAAAACAAGAAAAGGAAAGAAAAAGGGGAAGAATAATGTTCCAGAGGATCATATATTTTGAGTTAATAAATTCTGCCAATCTGAAAAGACTATTTATTTCCAACATAAATTTCCAAATGTATTAAAATAATTGCTTTTACTTTTTTGACATATGGAAAAATGAAACTGAAACCCTGATTTTTTGAAGTGCCATAAAATACCACCCATATTTATCATTATGTCACTGTTTAATTAAGAGGGAACTTATGTTACAGTTGTAGGAGTGGAATTTACCAGGCAAAACATTCACTTGGAATACATGCTTCCATTCACTGTAAACTTACAAACTTTGAAACTGTCAGGAAATTTAATATTTCCAAAAAGAACAAGAAGAGATATTACTGAATATGCAGTGAATACAGTCATATCTGCTGTGGGAATATTAAAACTTCAACTTATTTGCTGTAACCTAGAGGGAAATGATCAAGCCTTGCTTTTGTATATGAATATTCGTAACACTTAAGGGTAAAAAGTGGGGAAATGGATAAAATTTGAAATGTGTCTATTCTGATTTGATTGTTTTAAAATTAAATTTTTTCTCCTTGGAAAGATTATTCTAGTCAAGCTTTAAAAAATGTAACCCAAAACTGTTTATCCGTTTTCAAAAAATTAATAATTAACCATTTCAGGTACGTATTTTAGACTAATTTTCATACAGATATTTCATTTTAAAAATGAAAGATTTAGTCTTAAGGCTAAGCACCTTATGGGGTTCAAAAATTCTATGATTTTATGATATTTACCCAAACCAGACACAGTAGTTTCTTTTCTTTCTTTTTTAAAAACTGAGTGATGGAGGAAACTATGAAGTAAAAATATGATTAAATGTCTTGTATTTAAACATCTGGCTATAAGGAAATACATCATCTGCTAAAATACACTTCTGCAAAACACATTGTGTAATGCAGGTTTTTACCTTAAAGTACCATGGCTAGCATATAAGATAGTAGATAATACTTCACAAAATGTAAAATATAAACAGGAAGACAATGTAAAAGTGCCTTACAGAATATTTACATAGTACCACACAATTTAAGAGCTTGATACAAGTGCTGTGTACAGAAGTCTACATATGGAATCATTCTACTGGAGCCAGCCATGCAGTCCCCGGACAGTGTTGATAGCACACAGGATAACACAATGGCCACCAGAGCAGGAAGGAGACTGCTCCATCCACCAAACTCCAAAAGGAAAGCTCGGAAGGCAGCCGAGTCATCCTACATGAGTGATTTCAGCAGAAAGTTTCAAATAATTTTCCCTTAAAACATGAGGTTAATACCTTGGAGGAGCAATCCACCTCCATAAAGATTTACACTTGGAACACAATAGGGATCCTTGTGAGTCAGAATCATCTCAATGGCAGTGGTTTTTTTTTTTTTTTTGGTTTTGCATTTTTTTTCCTTAGCTCTCAAAAATGCTTGAAATTATTTTTTAAAAATTCATTAGATAAATCACATTTTTAAACTTCACTCTTCTGAGGAAGAGTAATACAAAGTGTAATTAATGTTCTAACATAAAGTTTTGAGCAGGGCAAACTATATAGATGTATGAGTTTAGACCTATAAGTATTTTTAATAAATCTGAAATAGGATTTGTTGCTATGGTTTACCGAAAAATACTACTTTTTCCTCAAAATTATAAATCTGTGGATAACGTCAGAATGTAAAAATGTTTATATGAAATAATCCTACATTTAAAATCATAACACTATGATCATAAAGAATTTTAAGTAACATAAACATACTAAAATTCAACATTTATTGGGGATTTTTTTCTAAAAAAATACCTAAGTTTTGACTGACTACAACAGGTCAACAAGGAATGTGAACAGTGCCCACAGTGCCGGTCCTATGACTTCCTCCATCAAAAGGAGGACACTGATGTAGCAGGAAATATGTGGGGCTGTGAAAGTATAAGTGAAACGGAAAAAGAGTAAAGGATTTCTATAACTTCTTGGTCTCAAAACTTTGGCCATCCAGGGCTGTAGCTGTCATTTTGTTTCCTGTTACCAAAGTTACGTATGTCATCTGTTACAGCGACAAAACAAAAACAACCCTAAATAAATATCCCTATAAGGGAATTATATAATCTCTTTATCAAGTTATCCAAACACTTCAACCCACAAAAATGAGGCCTGTAATTTCCTAAGAGTCCAAAGAATGTCCTATTTCAACGCAGATTTTGGATTTTCTTCAATAGTGTTTAAAAAAAAAAAAAAAAAAAACAATACCATCAAGTCGATTCCGACTAATAGGGACCCTACATGACAGAGCTCCCAAAGGGTTTCCAAGGCTATAAATTTTTATGGAAGCAGACTGCCACATCTTTCTCCCACACAGTGCCTGTTGGGTTTGAAATCAACCTTTCAGTTCACAGCAGAGCACTTTAACCACTCATCACCAGGGCTCCCTCAGTAACGTAAAGTTAGTACATTTCTATTGAAAATGCTTGTGTTTGCGTTGCCCTATTTTCCTATGACTATCACATCATGATTTTAATGTTTGCATTAGACAACAGACATAGAATATTGACTGTTATTATTATGCATAAATTAGCAGTCTCATTTCTTCAGAGATATTTTAATTATTACTTGCACAGTTCTCAATGATATCAAGAAAAATAAGGTTCTTTTGTCCTTGAGACTGAGTATCCCATTCTAAAATTCATATTTTATACATATTTTAAAGGAAGGTCATTACATTTATCTAAATCTCATTTTAAAATATTAAAGTAAAATGACCTAGAACCAAAATCTGTTGAAATGACAGTTTCTATTTTATCTCCACACCTTGATCTTTTCTAAATTCCTCCCAAGAATTGTGAAAACTATATATTAACAGTGTGTAGGGAAAAAACAAAACAAAAAAAAACTGCTGTAGATTCTGACTCATATATTACAGAGTAGAAGTGTGCTCCAGAGAATTTTTTGGATCTGTTTTACAAAAGCAGATTGCCAGGTCTTTCATCAGCAGCACCACGTGGTAGGTTCAAATTACCAACCTTTAGGTTAGGAGTTGAGCACCAGCCATTTGCACAAAATAACGATGTGAAATTAAATTTCTGTTTAAATAATCTTCAAACTAGGAAGTCAAATTCATAAAATCAGAAAAAAACAAAACAAAACATTAATCTTTAAATTAAGAAAAATTTAAGATGTTCTCTCTCTAATGGTAATTTTCCTTTAATTCAATAATTCCATTTAGGTACTTGAGAAGGACCTCTGTTAGCAGAGTAGTTAAAGCATTCAGGTGCTAACTAAAGGTCGGTGGTTTGAACCCACCAGCTGCTCTATAGGAGAAAGATGAGGCAGTTTGCTTTGGTAAAGATTTACAGCTTTGGAACCCCTATCGTGTAGTTCTACTTGTTCCTAAAGGATTGCTATGAGTTAGATTCAACTTGACGGCAGTGGGGTTTTTGGTTTAGGCACTCGACACACCAGGATGTGGTGAACTGGCATGGTACTCTTGTTTATTTGCTCAATCTTATCTTTACTCAAACAATATTTACTTGTTGTTGTTATGTGCTGTAGAGTTGGACCTGACTCATAGCGACCCCTCCTTGGGTTTCCGAGGCGGTATCACTACGGAAGTAGATTGCCCAACATTCCTTCCGAGGAGTGGCTGGTGGGTTTGAACTGCCAGCCTTCTGGTTAGCAGTTGAGTGCCTTAGCCACTATGCTACTGCTATTAGTGCTGTGTCCACTGGTGATAGAACAGTGAACAAGACCATGGCTCCTGGTCACAAGGGGCTTATAGTTTAGCAGGAACTTACACATTCATCCAATACTTAGAAAGTGTGGTAAGCTGTTGTATCAATTTTCACCTTGTGAAGAATCACCTAAATCCATACATTTCTATCAATTTCCATCAAATCACTGTAGTCAACTTCTATCATCTCTTAGTGACCAAAGCAATAGCTTTCAAACAAATCCCAAATCTAGTTTTGCCCTCCTCCAATTAAATCATCACAAGGGATCCAAAGGGATCTTTTATAAATTCAATTCTGACCATGTGATTCTCCAGCTTAAAAACTTTAAAGGTTTCTCATCATTTTTAGACAAAAATCAAAACTTTTAATACCTTTAGAAGTCACTTTCCCTTTCCCTTATTGTTCCAGTCACATTATCCTTAATTCAGTTTCTTAAAATCATCAAGCTAAATCCTACCTTGAGGCATTAACACAAACCTTCTTGGACCACCCAATTTAAAGCCTCCCCACCCATGACCATCCCAGACATTAAGCCAAACATGCTGCTGGTTTTAATTTCTTCAGAGCCTCAAATCAGTATCAGATAGGTTGTCCTGTTTGCTCACATGTTTTTTCCAATAGAAAAAATCTTTCATGAGGGCAAGTACCTTGCTGATCACCTCACCCCTAGTCACTAGGATAGTCTCTGGTACACAGCAGGTACTCAATAAATACTTGTTGCAAAATTTTCAGGTGATTAACAGCACAGCACTAACACTTAGCAGCTGGCCAAGTTACTCATTCTCATACTGCCTCAGAGACCCAAGGAGGGGTCACTATGAGTCAGAACCAAGTCGACATCAGTGAGTTTTTAGTTTTTAAGTAGGGTTCAGACACTAAGAGGGAACTCAGATCCCGTGAGTTCAGTGAGCCTTTCCATGCCATTTCCCCTATGAAAATTGAGCCTCAATTTTCATCTCTAAAATGAAGAATGCGAATAAATACTAATGTAGCTCAGTGTCTTGTAGACCATAAATAATAAATGTTAACCATTATGATTATCATCATTTTCTTCAAGATCATTCAGATTGAAAGCTGACTTTCATGAGGTGAAAGGGGTATACTAAATAGGGGAAATACTATTTACAATTGCTGCTAACAAGGGAGCCTCTTGTTAAATGGAAGGCCATTTGGTTTGGTAGAGCACTTTGACCAGCTTGGAGATGCAAAGATGAGCCTGTAGTGGAGGATGGGTCAGATGCTGAGGAGGCGAGCTGTTTTTTATAATGGTGTGAGAAGTACTTTGTGTTTGGGATAATCCAGATGGCCAATATTGAGGGGAAAGATGAGAAGGAGAAGAGAAATAGAGAAGCCAATATGCTGTTGTTGGGCTGAGCCAGTACAGGCCTTGTCTCCAGGACACCCTAGTTACTCCTACTATTTACAGGGGCATCTAGCATGCATTTGAGTTTGTTTGAATTGCTGGATTGCTTCTTCTAATTGATCAGTAAAGTACAACAAACAGCCTTGTAGTATTATTTTCATAGAAATCAAAGGTGCTAGGAGTACTATCTATTCCAGATCACAAGGGGATACATGTGGACACACAACTGCATGTCCAAGCTCTGCCCTCACCCCACAAACAGCTACCCCTAGCCACATAGGCATAGGAATGTGTACATAGGCAGGATGCCCTTGGAAGGATAAACCCAATATGGGGTTCATACAGTCTCTGAAAATGCTCTCAGGGTCATTTGTATCGGAAACTCTTGTTTGGGGTATTACAGCATGATCTAGAAAGATGGGCAGGTTTAGGTAAATCCCCTTGATGATAAATTATAAACTGTCTAGCTCTGTGAAAGATGGTCTCTTTGTACATTGCAGGAAGCCTTAATTTGGGAGTGATATTAGAGGATAGCATACAGCCTAGTAGATAGATTAATTATGTCTACCATAACCACACTGTTCTTATAAAGACTCCTTAAAGATAATGTGGAAATTTAGCATCATTGCTTGGGATGCAGGTGGAAACTTTTCTATTAAGCTCACCTGTCAGTAACATTCCAAACCAAAACAAACTTACTGCCGTCGAATCAGTCCTGACTCATAGCAACCTCTCCTTGAGTTTCCGAGGGGGTATCTCTAGAAGTAGATTGTCCAATCTTCCTTCCGATCAGTAACATTATAGATAATGTAACTGTTATATAGAGCATTTATTTTAAAAGTTCAGTCACAGATATTGAAGGAGGTTCAGGAGCCTGTCCAAAACTCAAGAGTAGTATGGCTAGATCCATTCAAGAAAGGGAGAAAAGCAGGGACAATTCTAGGAGATTTACTATTACAATTATGCTGACTCCAGCTTAAAATTATTAGAAAGGGTTATCATGCTATTGTCTCTGCAGTTTGATATCATCGATTCTCACTCTTGGTTGAGATGTGGGAGAACCATAGGGTAGATGGCATGGGAAAGGCTCACTGAACTTATGGGATCCGAGTTCCCTCTTATTGCTGGAACCCTACCTTAAAAACTAAAAACTCACTGCTGTCAACTTGGTTCTGACTCATAGTGACCCCTCCTTGGGTCTCTGAGGCAGTATCTCTATGGAAGTAGATTGACCAGTCTTCCTTCCGAGGAGTGGCTGGTGGGTTTGAACCACTAGCCTTCTGGTTCGTGGTCAAATGCCTAAAAACTCTCCTTAAAAAACTCAAAAAAAAAAAATTCACAATATGAAATGACAACAATTAGGAAATTAGAATACATGTGAGTCAAAGAAAGGCACTGTAGTGAGAAGGTATGATGTTATTTGTAATAATAAGAATAAAGAAATCAGTGTAATATCTTAAAGTTTATTAGGGTATTTACTAATATGTGACTTCTTAGAGTCCTACAAAATCACCCTTGAGGTGATTTGGTGAGCAATGACCCCATTCAATAAAAGAAAAGATGAAGACTCAGGGAAGTGAAGTCTTAGTCTTGCTCCAGCGCTGGCAGTCAGTCATAGCAAATCCACACACTCTAGCACCCTGCCCTTTCCAATGCAACAGACACACGTTGTAACTGCACACTTCTATTTTCTATTTGTTGTAATCATGTACTCATGAGGAAGCTTCAGCAATGATGTAAAAGTTACCCTGAGTCTCAGAAGAAGGAGTACAGGACTGGTGATGACAAGCTCATGAAGTTCTAAAGTCTTCTTCATTCTCTACAAGGAGCATAACGTGCCTTCCAATGGGCTTATGTCAGTACCCAGAGAGCCAGGAAGGGATATTCTAAAGCCCTAGTTCAAACAGCAATAGCTACAGCTGAGTCTTCAGAGCCCCTGTTAGCAGCACCCAGGGAAAGGTCAATGCTGAGATGTCTGGAAATCAAGTTAATAAATCTTCTCTGGGACCAGGTTGGCTTGGACAAGTCCAGGAGTCTCTGAGATTCTTATATACCAAGGATTCTTATACCACACAAATAGGATCTGATGGTGGGGGGCTCAGGGCTCTGATAGCTTGGGTTCAAACTCCTGCCTTGCCACCAACTAGCTTTGTGATCTTGGGAAGATACTTATCTTCACTAACACTAAATGTTCTGCAGTAAGGGAAATTGGGTCCTATAGAAACAGCTTGTCAAATGGTGTTTTTTAGTTTTCTCCTCTGAAAAAATAAGAATCATAGTATTACCTATCCTTAGGATTGTAGCGGGGATTAAAGGAGCTATTTTATGCATGTAAAACACTAGCTATTACTGTTATGATTCCTCAGTAAAAATCTTATGCTTTCCCTTGAATAACTGGGAAACACTGATACATATGGAAAGGAACATAATCGATCTTCTGAATCCTTGGAAACGAAATATGTCTAAGAGAAGACCTCATGGGCAAATGAACACCAAAGTAAATAATCTATTTACTGATTTTTTTTCCCCCTAGGGAGGCATGTCAATGCTCTTGAAACTGTGGTCTGTAAACACTAGAGCTTCCCACAGAACAAGAGATATCTCTAAGCAGGCAGCATAGAAAGAAACCATTGCTAATCCTCAGATATTTGCAATGGTCAGTGAAATACATGGCATAAAAGTTTAAATAAAAACAATGGAATAGACCTTTTCCTTTGATGTTTCTATAGCATTTAATTTCCCTTATGGCAGAAAATTTAGTGGCAATCAAACAATCATTCAATATTTTTTAAACACACTAGTATATACAAACCACTTGGGAAATGAACATGGAACTTTTTCTTCAAGAAACTGTGAGACACCAAACTTTTCCTTCAAGAATCGAGACCAGAAACCTTGTGTCAAGTCAGGATGTTGTTGTTGTGTTGTTATGTGCCGTCGAGTTGGCCCGACTCATAGCGACCCCTCCTTGGGTTTCCGAGGCAGTATCACTACAGAAGTAGGATTGCCCAACCTTCCTTCTGAGGAGTGGCTGGTGGGTTTGAACCACCAGCCGTCTGGTTAGCAGGCAAGTGTCTTAGCCACTAACTTTTAAGCTTGAAACGTGTGCCCTTTATTGCCAAACAAAATTGGAATAATCTTACCTGTTAAGTAGTTTTTGCTACAAGGAAGAATTCTTAGCTAATGTTTATAGGCTACATTATAAGCTCCAAAAACTTCTTGGGTCAGACCACGACTATTAAAACTTCCAAAACATAGTTTAATTTTCAACCATGCCCTCTCAAATTTAGCAGTATCACTATTATAGCACTTCAATGGTTCTGCAAGGCTGAAGTGACTTTTTTTTTTTTTTTTTTTGGTACGTCTATAGCTGTCAAATTTAAAGGAGTAGTAAGTCATTGGACCAAAATTATTTATGTATAACATGAACCAGAAAGCCATAATTATCATAGTTCAGTCTTTTACATAGATATCAAAGTCTCAAAGAAAAAAAATGTAAAAACAATGATCTGAGACTCAACTCAAGCATAGTGATTTGGACATTTTCAAAAGCCTATCATTTGAGACAGATATTATAACAATTCCAAAATGCTTTATAACCTCTGCATCAACGTTATTAACTTCATTGTTAAGATGTTGATTACCTTGGTCCTTTTCAACTCATTATTTAGTGAACACTTCTTTCCTCATACCAGTACCTTTACATCATTATAAAGAAGAGTTGCTTAGAATCTCTGATCCCTAACTCCATTTCTTCAGGTAATCAAACATGATGAGTATTTTGTTGCTGTTATGTGCCGTGGAGTTGGACCCGACTCATAGTGACCCCTCCTTGGGTTTCCGAGGCAGTATCGCTTCAGAAGTAGATTGCCCCACCTTCCTTCCAAGGAGTGGCTGGTGGGTGGAACCGCCAGCCTTCTGATTAACAGTCAAATGCCTTAGGCACTATGCTACCAGTGCTCCCATGATGAGTATACCAAAGAAATAAACAGGAAAAGAAATGTGAGGAGAATATCATCAAATAAAAAAATCTATGAGGAAGAAATAGTGCTACTTCAAATGAACACCTCAAGCTAAATCTTAATGAAAGGGAACCACTAGTGTCTCAAATTTGTATATTACCATAATAAATTAATTAAAATTAGAAACACTTTAATAAGAAAATTCTGTTATTCTCTGTGATTTACCTCATCATCTTTATACCAGGACAAGCTTTCAGCAGTAAGGACAAACCAGTATCCTTTTGAGCCTCCTTTCATGATGCCAATGTTGCTGATGGTTAGCCAGCCCTTGCGAATCACCTACAAAACAAGAAATCAGCAGAGGAGATGTATAGTTTAGCATAGTTCACCTTTCACACAAATCTTGAACTAAGTGAAGTAAAAAACAAGATACAAATTGCAGTAAGAATTGCATTGTTCCCCCAAAACTCAACTTCAATTAAGATACCAAAACCAAAACCAAACCCACTGCCATTAGGTCGTTTCCAACTCATTGCGAACTCCACTGGGTTTTGGAGGCTGTAAATCTTTACAGAAGTAGATTGCCCCATCTTCCTTCCACAGAGAAGCTGGTGGGTTTGAACTGGGCAGTCAAGTCCCTTATCGACTATGCCACCAGAGCTCTTTGTCTCAAGATATTCAAGATAATCGATCTTCCAAAAGTGTAGAAGACGAGAGGGAAGTTTCCCGCCAATTAATGCAATCAAAATTGTGGATTTATATGGATGGTGGAAGCAGAGTTACTAAAACAAACAGGAAATGAAATGAGGCAGATGAGTAGGCTTTGCTAGCCCTACTTATGGCATTGCTTCTACACTTAAATGCACTTATTTGACTGAATAAACAATAGACTCTCCATGCCCACTGCCTCTTCTTCTCTTCCAACCTACTAGCCCATGTGTTTCCCTGCTCATTAGGACTTCCAGCAGGAGCTGGCAGCAAAGGACAAAAAGTAATTCAACCAATTAATTGGTTGCTCCTTAACAGTTCTAAAAAAGGCCAAATAAGGGAAAAAGCTGAAACAATAAGCTAAAATAAAAAATTTGGAGCTTTTTAATGGCCTTGATTATCCATCTACTTCTGGTTGTTACTTATGCTACAAAACATGCAGCATCTTCATAACATCTTTAAACAGCTTTTAAATTTTAAAACATAACTTGGATTAAAGATTTCTCAGAACTTATTTATAAATGGCATGTAAACAAAAAAGTATTATTTTCTCACAGTTGTTATAAAAGTAAATTCTGTTTTCCATATGGCCTAATATACCTTCTCCTCTATTCCAGATTATATTTGTTTCACAGAACCAGAAATAAAATACTCTAAGGAGCTCTGGTAGCATAGTGCCTAAGGCACTTGACTGCTAACCAGAGCTGGTGGTTCAAACTCACCAGCCACTCCTTGGAAGGAAGATGGGGCAATCTACTTCCGTAGTGATACCACCTCAGAAACCCAAGGAGGGGTCGCTATGAGTTGGGTTCAACTTGATGGCACATAACAACAACAACAACAACATGGAATTGTATAATCCTAATCTAAATGTCAAAAATCATCCCATACCTAATCATTCAATATCCTAGAGATGTTGAAATACTTAAAAATTACTTATTGAATGAATAATGAGTATCAAATCCTAAAGTAAGATGAAAATACCCTAATAATCAGATTTCACTTTTAGACTGCTACTAAGTTTTCTAGCTGAAGGAGAGCACCTAATCCTAGGGAAAATTTTGAAATAAACCAACACTGTCATTATAGAACTTCTATCCTTTCTACCGTACTTGCAAGTCCCAGTCACCTTCGATTTTCTGTTTCTACACAACTACCAAATGTCCATTCCTCTTTTTAATGCTCTGTAGCTTTTAAATACCTCTGTGTAGCACCCTATTCAGACCAAGACCAAGGCAATTCTATCCATTGTTCAAAATTCTCCCTCTGGTGTCATAGTGCCTAAGGCATTTGACTGCTAACCAGAAGGCTGGGCAGTCTACTTCTGTAGTGATACTGCCTCAGAAACCCAAGCAACGGTAGCTGTAAGTTGGATCTGACTTGACGGGAGTGAGTTTGGTTTGGTTTTGATTCTTATCCACTCCACCACTGTCTATCAGTTTGCTGTACTGTGATGGCTTCTGTGTCACTGTGAGGCTGAAGGCTATGCCACTGGTACTTCAAATACCAGCAGGACCACCCATGGTGGACAGGTTTCAGCAGAGCTTCCAGACTAAGGCAGACTGGGAAGAAGGATGGGGCCATCAACTTCTGAAAAAAAGGAGCACTGAAAACATTATGAATACCAGCAAAACACTGATATATTAATGGAAAAAATAAATCTGCTGCAAAAGACCTCTTTAAAGTATCAAAGAGCAAACATAATGTGTGACTAACCCAAACCATGGTATTTTCAATCACCTCACATGCATGTGAAATCTGGTGTGGTAGTTAAGGTTGTTGTCAACTTGGCTGGGCCTGTTGAGTGGCTGGGCAGCTGGATGTAGTTACTCCCCATGGTGAGATTGGCAATGAATTGCATGGTCGAATCTACTGGAGCAGCTGAGTAGTTGCTTTAGGGATGTGATCTGCTTCCAATATATAAGCAGCAGCTTTCAGGAAGGTCTCCAACTTTTTGGCACACTTGAACCCTGGATGTAGCCAAATCATTGTTCAACAGCCTGTCATGCCCTGTAAATTGTAGGACTCCTTTTGGATTTGAGTTAGTGGCCTACCATGATGTTTGGTAACATTGGGTCTGTGCCTTTTTACTTGTTGGCTTTCGATTTGTCAGCCTCAGCAGCCTGAGTGAAGAAAAGCCTCCAGCTTCAGTGGGCCAGAAGCAGGAGGTAGAGCTAAAGCCCAAGGTTGAGGAGTTTCCACCCAGCCCCTAGAGCCTGGCATTTTGAACTTGAACTTCTAGCCTCCAAAATTTCAAGAGAATAAACTCCTGCTTGTTCAAGTGGCACTAAGTAACCAAAACAGCTGGACAATGAATAAGGAAGACCAAAGAAGAATTTATGCATCTGAATTGTGGTGTTGGCAAAGAACACCTGAATATACCATGGACTGCCAGAATAATGACCAAATCTGTCCTGGAAGAAGTGCAGCTGGAATGCTCCTTTGAGTGAGAATGACCAGACTTCATCTCACCTACTTTGGTCATGTTGTCAAAAAGAACAATTCCCTGAAGAAGGATGTCATGTTGGTAAAGTACAGGGTCAGAGAAAAAAGGAGAAGACCCTCAATGAGATGGACCTACATCTTTTCTCTACTTCAGAAAGAAAGAAACTATACTTCTCAATTAAAGTTTCTACTAACTATATCATAACCAAGGAGCTCTGGTAGCATAAGGCCTAAGGCACTTGACTGCTAACCAGAAGGCTGATGGTTCAAACCCACCAGCCACTTCTCGGACAGAAGGTTGGGTGATCTCCTTCTATAGTGATACTGCCTCAGAAACCCAAGGAGGGGTTGTTATGAGTTGGGTCCAACTCAACGGCACATAACAACAACAACAATATCATAAACACTGGTGTGTTTCCTAAAAATACAGATTCCTGAAGCCATATGTTGGTATTGAGCCCTTGAAATATGGCTAATCTGAATTCAGACGTGCTGTGTAAAATATGCACTAGATTTCAAAGGTTTAACACTAAAGTAAGGATGTAAAAGGTCTCACTGAATTAAAATAAAAAGTATATTATGTGTTAGAATGATGATATTTGGGTAGCCTGGGTTAGATAAAAATCTATTAATAAAATCAATTTCAAATATTCAAATATTGTATTAGTTCACTATTGTAAAAAGTCAAGGAAACGTTTATATATGAAAGGAAAATTTCTTTGTTGGTAACCAGCAATGGGGGTGGGAGGAGGAACTGCTACATAGGTAAGAAACAAGTACTGACTTGGGTGAAGGGAAAGGCAATATATCAAAAGCAAGTGACCAACAACAATAACACTAAGGAAAAGGAAGACACAGAGAGGTGCACAAGAGGTATAAACAACAAAGATAAACACTTTTACATAAACAATACTGCATTATCAGTAATAATAAACATTAATCTATGGTAGATACATAGGTAGACAAACTGAATGATCAGGTATGTCTACACAAAAGGGAATAAAGGCATGATCATATATAAGTTTGGCAGATGATATTTCTACATATGTATTTGCATGTGCTATAAGAATGCGCATATAGATAAAACTAACAGAGGGCAGAGTTATGACAGATACCATCTTAGCCACAGCCAGCTCTGAGGAGAAAGTTGTTGGACCTGTGGGCTCAGGACCATGGTCATGGGGGACATCAAGCTCAGCTGGCATAACATACTACACAAAACCACTACTCTTCTGTCAGTTTGTCATACTATGGTGGCTTACATGTTGCTGTGATGCTGGATGCTATGCCACTAGTATTTAAAATACCAGAAGAGTCACGCATTGTGGACAGGTTTCAGCAGAGCTTCCAGACTAAGAAAGACTCGGAAGAAGGAAGGGGCCATTTACTTCTCAAAGAATTACTCAGTGAAAAACTCATGAATGGCAGTGAAAAACTGTCTGATATATTACCAGAAAACTTTATGAATAGCCCTGAAACACTGTCTGACATAGCATTGGCAGATGAGCCCCTCAGGTCGGCAGGCACTCAAAATACAACTGGGAAAGAGCTGCTTCCTCAAAGTAGAGTGAGTTGACCTCAATTACATGGATGGAGTAAAGCTTTCATGACCTCCGTTTACTGATGGGGCATGACTCAACATGGGAAGAAACAGCTGCAAATGTCCATTAATAATCACAGCATGGAATGTACAAAGTGTGAATGTAGGAAAATTGCAAGTTGTCAAAAGTGAAATGGAATTCATAAAGATTGATATTCTAGATGTTAGTGAGCTGAAATGGACAGGTTTTGGCCATTCTGAATCAGACAACCATATGATCTACTATGCTGGGAATGACAAATTGAAAAGGCATGGCATGGCATGGCACTTATTGTCACAAAGAATGTTTCAAGATCTATTCTGAATGGCAGACTAGGCAGAAGGACTGCACAGACCCTCTTCAACAAAGAAAAGGGAAACCAATTGACACAGACACAGAAGATAATCTTGGACCGCTGAGCCTTGAAGGGAAGGATACAGAAGTAGACTAAACCCCAACTAGCAGAAGAATTTCCGTGAAAATACCAAAAAGGAGACATATGGAGCTG
>NW_006921762.1:6157435-6170603 GCF_000298275.1 Orycteropus afer afer
GCTTATGCACAGAGAGACAGCTCAGGGCACAGGAGAGTATGGAGGGATGGTCACTGGGAAGACGTAACTATGGGGAGGAAGTGGGAGGGGAGCTGTTACATTGTAAACTGTGGTCAATGACATGAGACAAAGTATATGTGAACTGCTGTATGGAAAGTGAATTTGCTCTGTAAATCTTAACCCAAACCACTATAAATAAAATAAAATTTTTTAAAAAAAGATCTATTATGAAGCACAATGCTGTCAGCGATAGGATAATATCCTTACACCTACAAGAAAGACCAATTATTATGACTATTATTCAAATTTATGAACCAACGACAAAAGCCAAAGATGAGGAAATTGAATATTTTTACCTACTTCTGCAGTCTGAAATTGACCAACATGCAATCAAGATGTGTTGATTATTACTGGAGATTAGATGTGAAAATTGGAAACGAAGAATCATCAGTAGTTGGGAAAATATGGCCTTGGTGACAGAAATGATGCAGATCACATGATATAATTTTGAAAGGCCAACGAGTAATTCATTGCAAATACCTTTTACAAGAACATAAAAGATGGCTATATACATGCACCTCACCAGATGGAATACACAAAAATCAGATCAACTACATCTATAGAAAGAGGTGATGGAGAAGCTCAGTATCTTCAACCAAAACAAGGCCAGGAGCTGACTGTGGAACAGATCATCAACTGCTCATATGTAAGTTCAAGTTGAAGCTTAAGACAATAAAAATAAAGTC
Source organism: Orycteropus afer afer (assembly GCF_000298275.1). Classification (NCBI taxonomy): domain Eukaryota; kingdom Metazoa; phylum Chordata; class Mammalia; order Tubulidentata; family Orycteropodidae; genus Orycteropus; species Orycteropus afer. The sequence goes on from NW_006921762.1 coordinate 6,158,182, forward strand.
CACAAGAGCCAAAATATGACCTTGATTATATCCCACCTTAATTTAGAGACTATCTAAAGAATAGATTTGATGCATTGGACACTAATGAGAGACCATCTGAAAAACAGATCTGACATACTGAATACCAATGACCAAAAACCAGAACAATTGTGGGATGACATCAAGAACATCATATATGAAGTAAGGAAAAGGACATTAAAAAGACAGGAAAGGAAGAAAACACCAAAATGTATGTCATAAGAGACTCTACAATTTGTTCTTGAATGGAGAGTGGCTAAACCAAATGGAAGAAATACAAAATAAAAGAGCTGAACAGATTACAAAGAGAGACTTGAGAAGATAAAGTCAGTTATTAGAATAAAATGTGCAAAGACTTGGAGTGGGAAAACCAAAAGGGGAGAACATGTCCAGCATTTCTCAAGCTGAAAGAACTAAAGAAAAAAATTCAAGCCTTGAGTTGTAATATTGAAATTCTATGGGCAAAATACTAAATGATGCAGGAAGCATTAAAAGAAGATGGAAGGAATACACAGAGTCACTGCAGAAAAAAGAATTGGTTGATATTCATCTATTTCAGGAGGTGGCATATGATTAAGAACCAAGGCTATTAAAGGAAGAAGTCAAAGCTTCACTGAAGGAATTGATGAAAAACAAGGCTCCAGGAATTGATGGAATACCCACTGAGATGTTTTCAACAAATGGATGCTACACTGGAGGCACTTACTCATCCATGCTAAGAAACTTGGAAGATAGCTATGTGCCCAACTGACTGAAAGAAATGATCCCAAAGAATGTGGAAATTATCAATCAATATCATTAATATCACACATAGGTTAAATTTTGCTGAAGATAATTAATTGACAGGGAACTACCAGAAATGCAAGCTGGATTCAGAAGAGGACGTGGAATGAGGGGTATCATTGCTGATGTCATATGGATCTTGGCTGAAAGCAAAGAATACCAGAAAGATGTTTACTTGTGTTTCATTGACTATGTAAAAGCGTTCAACTGTGTGCATCATAACAAATTATGGAAAACACTGAGAAGAATGGGAATTCCAAAAGACTTAATTGTACTCAAGAGGAACCTGCATACAGACCAAGAGGCTGTCATTTGAATAGAACAAAGGGGTACTGCATGGTTTAAAATCAGGAAGAGTGTGCATCAGAATTTTATCTTTTCACCATACTTATTCAATCTGTATATTGAGCAAATAATCTGAGAATGTGAACTATATGAATAAGAACATGGCATCAGGATTGCAGGAAGATTCATTAATAACCTGCAATATGCGGACAACACAACCTTGCTTGCTGAAAGTGAAGATTACCTGAAGCACTTACTGATGAAGATTGAAGACTGTAGTCTTCAATAGGGATTACATCTCAACATAAAGAAAACAAAAATCCTCACAAATGGACCAATAAACAGATCACAATAAATGAAGAAAAGACTGAAGCTGTCAAGGATTTCATTTAATTTGGATACGCAATCAACATCCATAGAAGTAGCGGTTAAGAAGTCATATGATGTATTGTATTAGGCAAATCCGCTATAAAAGACCTCTTTAACATGCTGAAGAGCAAAGATGTCTCTTTGAAGACTAAGGTGAGCCTAAGCCAAGCCGTGGTGTTTTTCAATAGTCTTACATGCATGTGAAAGTTGCACAATGAATAAGAAAGACCACAGAAGAGTTGCTGCATTTGAGCTATGGTGTTGGCGAAGAATACTGAAAGTACCATGGGCTGCCACATGAACTAACAAATCTGTCCTGGAAGAAGTACAGCCAGAATGCTCCTTGGAAATGAGAATGGCTAGAGTTCATCTCATCTATTTTGGTCATGTTGTCAGAAGGGACCATTCCCCAGAGAAGGATATCGTGCTTGGTAAAGTGGAGGGTCAGCTAAAAAGGAGGACACCCTCAATGAGATGGATTGATACAATTTCTGAAATGATGGTCTCAGGTACAGCAAGGATTGTGAGAATGAAGCAAGACTGGGCAGTGGTTTGTTCAGTTGTACACAGAGTCATTATGAGTTGGAGTCAACCCGATGGCACCTAACAACACTACAGAAAAATAATGTTCTACATCCTACTTTGGTGAGTAGCGACTGGGGTCTTAAAAGCTTCCAAGCAGCCACCTAGAGACAACAATTAGTCTCATTGTCCATACCAAACAACATTGAAAAAGACCAAAGACAGACGGAAGCATTTAGTCCAAGGGACTAGTGGACCATGGGAACCTCAGCTTACATGACCATGAGACTAGAACTAGATGGTGCTCATCTACCACTGGCAACCACTCAGAAAAGGATCAGTGCAGGATATCTTGGACAGAGTGAGAGAAAAATATGGAACAAAACTCAACATCATAAAAAAAAAAAAAAGAAAAGAAAAAGTCCAGGCTTATTGGTCTGATAGAGCCTGCTGAAACCCCTGAGACTATGGCACCTATTACCCTTCAGGCCTGGAATTGAACTCACTCCCATGGATTCCAGCCAAACAATAGACATACAAGGTGAACATTTATACCAGATAGATACACTCCTTAGAACAAGCAGTCATGTAAGATTAGAAGGGCAGTATTTGCACAGGGAAAGCTCAGAGGGCAGGAATGCATATGAAAGGATGACAGGGAGGAAGTGGGTAGAAAGCTGTAACATTATGAGGATTGCAATCAATATCATGAAACAAAATGTGTATGAACTGCTGTATGGAAAATGAAAATTCTGATCTTGACCTTGCTTTGTAAAATTCCACCCAAAGCACAATTAAAAAAGAAAGAAAGAAAAGAAAAAATCAATTTCACCTTTTTTTAAAAAAATGTGGCTACTAGAAAATGTTAAATATGTTAAATATATGGCTTGTATTACATTCTTATTGGATGGTGCTATTCCAGAATGATTCTGAAATTTTGGGAGCTATTAGAAGGAATAGAAGAAAAACACTAAGTACCAGAAAGTGGTAGAGCCAAGGCCATGTTGAATTTGAGATATCTGTGAAAAATATTCATGGAACTGACCTGACTTCTGAAGCAAACAGGAAAGGAGACAAAGATTTGCAAGTCATCAGAATATAGACAGGTAGAAGTTATAACTCTCTGAAAGAATAACAGTGATTTAAGGTCGATTCCTGGAGGATTACCAACATTTAAGAGGTGGTTACAAAAGAATGTAAAAAATAATTTCAGAGAAATGGAAGCAATGATGTCATGGAAGCCAAAGGAGAGGTGCATTTCAAGAAGTCTGTGATTGTGAGTATCAAATCCAGCACAGAAAGAAACAGAAAAGTACAACAGAAATGTCATAGTGTCTAGCTATGGCAGTTTCAGTGCAGTTGTGGGATAAGAAGTCAGAGTTCACTGAGTTGAAAAGTGAATGGGAAGTAAAAAATGGAGACAATCACCTTCCAGATGAAGATGAAAGACAAAGTTAAAACCAGAACAGGGCACAGGGTCAAAGTAGGTTGTCATTTTAGGATAAGCAAGAAGTAAACATATTTATTGCTTAAAGAGAAAGAATGAGTAAACAGTGAGAGCCTGGTGATTGAAAAGACAATGCAAGGACAAAGTAGGAGTGAATGAATGAATGAAGAGCACAGGGAAAGGGCTGGCCTTGATCAGGAATGGAGGTACTTCATCTTGTTAGCTGGGGGAAGACTAGGAAAGTGGGCAGCAGATAAAGGTACTTTGTAAGTGAAAGGGTAGAGGGTATAGAAAGGTTATATTTGATGTTTTCATTTCTCTTAATGAGAGCTGTTGTTGTTATGTGTCGTCGAGTTGGACCCTACTCAAAGCAACCCCTCCTTGGGCTTCCGAGGTGGTATCACTATGGAAGTAGATTGCCCAACCTTCCTTCCGAGGAGTGGCTGGTGGGTTTGAACTGCCAGCTTTCTGGTTAGTAGTCAAGTGCCTTAGGCACTAACCTGCCAGAGCAGGGACTAAATTATCTGTAGGAAATTGAAGGTGAGAAGTTGTAAAGAAGGCTTGAAGATAGTGATGAAGCATTGGGAAAACTGGTAATTGAATTAGAGAGTAGGCATAAATGAAACTAGATGCTATTAGTGACTCGTGTGTAAGAGTAGAGCTGTGCTCCAGAAGGTTTTCAATGGCTAATTGTTCAGAAGTTGATCACCAGGCCTTTCTTCTAAGGTGCTTCTGGGTGGACTTGAATCTCCAACCTTTCAATTATCAGCCAAGCACATGACTGTGTGCACAGCCAAGGAATCCCCACTAGAACTAGTGGGAAAAAACACCTTAAAGCTGAGATTGAAGACCAGAAACTTTCAGGAAACTCAATCAATACAGTTGCTTTATCTTCTCCAGCAGAAGTCTGCAAACCTGATATAGAAAAGGAGTAGATAAATGGGAATTGATCCTGGGGTGGATTTCTGGACTTAAGGGACCTAAGTGCAAGGGTAAAAAGATGTTGAAGTTTTGGGCAAAAAGGCAACGCAGGTGATCATCCATTCAATCTAGGCCAGGTACAAAACTATGACCAAGAATGTAGAAATCAGAAGATAAACAGAAAAAAAAAAAAAAAAATCTGCTACCGTCAAGTTTTTCCTGACTCATGACAACCCTGCGTGTTACAGAGTAGAACTACGCTCCATAGGGTTTTTTGGCTGCAATCTCTAGGAAGCAGATAGCCAGGTCTTCCTTCTACTGTGTTGCTGTTGGGTTCTAACTGTCAACCTGTTAGCCAAAAAAACAAAAAACAAACTCACTGCCATTGAGTTGATTCCAACTTGCAGTGATCCCCTTTGGCTTTTCAAGGTGGTAAATCATTATGAAAGTAGATTGCCCAGTCATCCTTCCATAGAGTGGCTGGTGGATTTGAACTGTCAACCATCAGGTTAGCAGTTAAATGCCTTAGGTACTACACCACCTGTTAGCAGTCAAGTACAAATTGTGCCACCCAGAAAGGCTAACAAGGTACGAAAAAAAAAAAAAGTAGATGATATGTGAATTGAGGTGAGAATGGGGTTTTGGAGTTAAAAATTATATGAAGCAATACTTGCCTGATTAAATTAATCTCTCAAAGATGTACCCCCCTATTTCTGGAAGTATGCGGTGTAATAGCTGAAAAACATATTTATTAGGCATCCTTTAGTCTAATGGACATATCTAATATGGAAATGAAGTTACTTGTTGTTGTTATTTGCTGTTGAGTCGGCCCCAACTCATAGCGACCCCTCCTTGGGTTTCCGAGACAGTATCACTACAGAAGTAGATTGCCCATCCTTCCTTCCGAGGAGTGGCTGGTGGATTTGAACCGCCAGCCTTCTGGTTAGCAGTCAAGTGCCTTAGGCACTATGCTACCAGAGCTCCTATGAAGTTACTAATAATAGTTAAAATGAAATTTGCAAAAAGAACTCTTATGAAGGATAGAATAGTTTCAAGATTATCCCTATAATATTCCACCATGCTTTCACATTTGGAGAGAAAAGGAATAGGATTACACCACACAGCCCACATCCCTTCACGTGCATCTGTGGAAATATGTTCAGTACTGCACACTGTCAGCAGGTATGTTGCTGTCATGAAACGTTTAAGGAGTTTGTATCCAATCTCAGCCCTTCCTTTGACAGTAGAAGAGGCATATTCACCACAATGGAACTCTCCTCCCAGTGCTAATCAGTTCAAAATAATAAATGAGAGAAAAGAATTCCTGATATACTTTTCACCAAGGAATTGAGAAACTGATCATGAGATCAAAGTAAAACACAGGAACGAGATATAAAAAGGCAGACATTAGTAATTTTTCAGAATACTTAGGGTCAAAATACAAAGGAGAAATTAATAGAAAAAAAAAAAGGAAAGGAAGTGGGGAAGAGAAGACAAAGACAAAATAAAATCTGGAAAGAATGTCAAGAGAAATGGGATAGGTTGGCGAGTTCTCTCATAGAAAAAGATTAATATAAAATGTCTACTTTGTATTCAAATTAAGTATTACCAAAATAAATCCATCAACATTCAGTACCATAAACATCTACAGCCTCATAGTGTTTGAATATCAAATTCTGTTTTAAGAATCTGAGTAAACAAGAACTAGCAAGCCTATCATTACATGAGTAGAAAAGACCTTGAGAGCTGAAAGGGCATGTTCTTATTTGTAAGGCTGGCAACAAACCATTTTTTAAAATTTACTGTCATAAATATCACTCAAGCTTCTTTTGCCAAGTACAGAAACTTTGAAAGCAACTTCAAGACCAGTAATGGGGAGACTGTAACAGCCCACCCTCTACTCTTGGTGGTGAGCCTACCCAAAGAGTACATGTTCTAGTTAGTTTCCCACAGGTCAAAAGAAGGTAGGACTTGTCAGGGTTGCCAAACTTATACATTAGGGGTAAGCACAGACCCCAACATCTGGCCAGTACATTGGGTCACAAAATTAATATGCAGACAAGGAGTAAAATTATACGGAGGAAAAAGTACATGTGGAAAAGTTCTGGTATGCCAAGGCTTTAAGCCTTGAACTTTATTTGTGAGCAGGGAGTTTTGACCTTGACCTTGCTTATGGTAGACCATGCAAGATTTTTTCAGCTGTGCAGCTGGCTTTTCACTGTTGCAGCCTAAGTGAAAGCTACAAACCATAGACCATTTGGTATTTTGACCTTGAAAGATTACAAAAGTTCATCCATAGGCTTTAGTCATAGATAAGGGGCTACTTTTATAGGTGCATGAGCACTACAGGGCTCGGGTCCTATCTGGGCAAATGCTGGAGAGACCAGGCAGAGGCACAGGCCAGTCCAGGCCAGTCTCACTGCTGGTAGGTGGGAACTACCTTTGTAAGCCATAGGCATCTTCATGGTACAGCCTGCTCCTCTTTGAATTTGGCAGGCAGAGGTTTTCTAAGCAGGTGTGACAGATTCAACTATAAGGAAAAGAGTCTTTCTATATTAGGACTCAAGTGATGGAACCATATTTCTACTTTTAACTTGTAAGACAGCTGAAGTCCATATGTACCACAGAGCACTCTTCAGGTTCTAACTTTAATTTATTAGGGCCAGGTTGAAGTAGGCAGGGCTAGATCAGCTGTTCCCAGAGCTATTCTGAACACAGCGCCAAGACAAGGAGGGAACTTTAGAGAGATAACCTTAACTCATACGGTTTATTTACAGATCCAAGAGTCAAACCCCAACACACAAGCTGCTTTGGGTTAATTACAGAGGAGGTACAAAGTCTCCTTAGGAGGCTGAGGCTTCTTAGACCAAGAAATTATGTAATGAAAGGCAGAAGAGAAACACAAAGGCAAAATGGAAGTAAAAATTATGAGTTTTGCACATGCTGCATGGGAAAGGAAGGTTAACTTAAATAAAGACCTGGTGACGAGCTGCTACCATTGCAAACTCCTAAGCTTTGCAATAAGACAGCATCGTTTCTAGTGTCTTTGTATGAGACCATTTGTATAGATGGCTTTCCCCCTTAGTAAAAGCATAGTGGCAAACTTAACTTCAGAGGGAGAGATTTCTCCCACTAAGTTTATGAGTTCACAAACAACTAGACAAAACTATTTAGCAGCCTGGTAGGACTAAAACCAGGAAGGTTTTCTTCATCTACCCTCTTTCATTCAGATAACTTTGAATGTCTGCTATGGTTGGCAGCAACACCTAGCAAAGGGATCTAGAAACACAAATATTGCTTGGAATTAATTGCTTTAAAGGCTAGGGAATCAATTAATTTGACTGAATTGGTTGATGTACAGCAAGACAGCAAGTTTTGGAATTATCTTTTGTGTCCCATTCTGTTTTTTTATGAAGTGAGGAACACAACAGTCTACTTCAACTTGGGAAGCCCAGAAGGAACAACCTGCTATCATGCAGAGCAGCTCAGACTGCGGCTGCTGAAGGAGCTCAAATCTGCCTGGGCAAGAGAACCTCTCTGGCGGAGGATGAGAGAGTAAGAAACTAAAATTAAAGAAATATCTTTAATATGATGTTAGACTAATTCCACAGAATCTTGGACTTTCGCAAATACCTCTGGGAATGTATTCTTTGGATTTTTAATTTCTGGAAACTTCTTAGTAGGAAGAACTCACTGCCGTTGAGTTGGATCTGACACATAGTGGCTCCTCCTTGGGTTTCTAAGGCACTATCACTATGGAAGTAGATTGTCCAACCTTCCTTCTGAGGAATGGCTGGTGGGTTTGAACTGCCAGACTTCTGGTTAGCTCAAATGCACTATGCTACCAGAGCTCCCTTTGTAGGAAGGGGTTCATGTTTTTAAAATGGACATTTCTACTTTGTTGGCATTTTATTAGTAAAGGCAGGGGGCAAGCCACACTCCTGGTTAACCATCAGTGTAATGGCTAAGCCCAGTGGAATAAAAGGGAGAGGAAGGCTGAAGAGTATTGGTGAGGGGTGAGCTGGAGAGGTACACCTGCTGTTTTCTTACTCATTTATCCCCAGGAGTGAAAAGATTTCTCAGATTGGTAAATTTGGAAGGAATGCCCAGGCAAGCACAATCCCGTGCCTCTCTCATTCTCCCTTCCTCTTGAGAACTCCTGCCCAGAGAGAGAGTACACTCTCTAACAGAGAAAGGAGAGGGTTCATACCTACAGTTTTGAAAGACAAGTTCAATTCAGGAACACGTTCACAAGATCTTTTTCACCTAAGAATCTCATTAAGTCAGTCAATGGGTATTTATTAATAACTTAAGACAGAACAACTACCTCTGTGAGTGGAGGCTTGCACAATGCTATTATACAGAACAGGTTTCAGCAGAGCTTCCCACCTAAGAGGGACTGTTAAGAAAGGCCTGCCTTCTACTTCTAAAACTCAGCCAATGAAAACCCTATGGAACACAACACTTTGATACACAAAAATCATGGGGCTGGTGCAATACTGGTAGCATTTGGTTCTTTTGTGCATGGGGTTGACATGACTTGGGGACAGAATCAACAGCAGCTAACAACATTATGAGTCAAGTACTGCACAAGGTCCATGGGATTCAAGGGTAGATAATCCAGACTCAGTTTCCTTGACTATATAATCATAACTATTGTTGTTAGGCACTCTTCAGTTAGTTTCAGCTAATAGCAATCCAAAGTACACCAAAATAAAACACTGGCTGGTCCTGTGCCATCCTCACAATCTTGCTATGCTTGAGCCCACTGTTGCAGCAACTGTGTTCATCCATCTTGTTGAGGGTTACCCGCCCCCCCTTTCTTGGCTCATCCTCTACTTTATCAAGCATGATACCCTTCTCTAGGGACTGATCCTTCTGACAACATGAGCAAAGTACTTGTGAGATGAAAAGTCTGGCCATTCTTGCCTCTAAGGAGCATTCCAGCTGCTTTCAAGACAGATGTGGTCATTTTTCTGGCAGTCCATGGCACATATATTTTTCACCAACAACACAATACAAATACATCAGCACTTCTGTGGTCTTCCTTATTCCTTGCCCAGCTCTCACATGCATATGAGGCTATTGAAAATATCATGGCTTGGGTTAGGTGCACCTTAGTCTTCAAAGTGACATCTTTGCTCTTTAACACTTTAAAGAGGTCTTTTGCAGCAGATCTATCCAATGCAATACATTTTCTGATTTTTTGACTGTGACACAGTGCCTATGGCATTTGACTGCTAACCAGAAGACTGGTGGTTAAAACCCACCAGCCAGCCACTCCGCAGAAAGATAGGGCAATCTACTTCTATAAAGATTTACCATCTCAGAAACCCAATGGAGGTTGCTATGAGTCAAAACCAACTTGATGGCAGTGGGTTTGGTTTTGGTTTTCTTTTGTTTCCATGGGCATTGATTGTGGATCCAAGTAAAATGAAATCCCTGACAAGTTCAATCTTTTTCTATTTATTGTGATGTTGCTTTTTGGCCTTTAGTTTGAGGATTCTTGTTTCATGTTCAGGTGTAAGCCATGCTGAAAGCTGTAGACTCTGATAGTCATCTGTAAGTCATTCAAGTCTACTTTTATTTTCAGCAAGCAAGGTTGTGTCATCTGCATTTTGCAGGTTGCTAACGAGTCTTCGTCCAATCCCGATGTCGCTTCCTTCTTCATATATTTCAGCATCCAGAATTATTTCCACCACTTGTCTGTCAGTTTGTTGTACTGTGGTGGCTTGTGTGTTGCTGTGAAACTGGAGGCTATGTCACCAGTATTTCAAATACTAGCAGGGTCACCCATAGTGGACAGGTTCAGCAGAGCTTCCAGATTAACAAAGACTCAGAATAAAGAAGGAGTCATCCACTTCTCAAAGAATTGGCCAGTGAAAACCTTATGAACAGCAGTGAAACTCTATCTGATATATTACTGGAAAACTATATGAATAGTCCTGAAATGTTGTCCGATATAGTGTTGGAATATTAGCCACTTAGTTCAGAAGGCACTCAAAATATGACTGGGGAAGAGCTGCCTCCTCAGAGTAGAGCTGACCTTAATGATGTGGATGGAGTAAAGCTTTTGGGACCCGCATTTGCTGACATGGCATGATTCAAGATGGGAAGAAACATCCGCAAATGTCCATTAATAATCAGAACGTGGAATGTACGAAGTATGAATGTAAGAAAATTGGAAGTTGTCAAAAATGAAATGAAAAGCATAAAGATCAATACCCCAGGCATTAGTGACCTGAAATGGACTGGGCCATTTTGAATCAGACAACCATATGATCTACTATGTCGGGATTGACAAACTGAAGAGGAATGGCATGGCATTCATTGCCACAAAGAATGTTTCAAGATCTATCCTGAAGTATATAGTGCTGTTGGTGATAGGATAATATCTATATGCCTACAAGGAAAACCAGTTAATACTACTATTATTCAAATTTACACACCAACCACCAAAGTCAAAGATGAGGAAATTGAAGATTTTTACCTACTTCTGCAGTCTGAAATTGACCAAACATGCAATCAAGATGTGTTGATTATCACTGGTGACTGGAATGCAAAAGTTGGAAACAAAGAAGAATCACAAGTAGTTGGAAAATATGGCCTTAGTGATAGAGACAATGCTGGAGATCACATGCTAGAGTTTTGCAAGAACAAAAACTCATTCATTGCGAATACCTTTTTTCAACAACATAAATGCTGGCTATACACATGGACTTCACCAGATGGAGTACATAGGAATCAGATCTACTACATCTGTGGAAAGAGGTGATGGAGAAGCTCAGTACCTTCAGCCAGAACATGGCCAAGAGCTGACTGTGGAACAGACCATTAACTGCTCATATGCAAGTTCAAGTTGAAGCTGAAGACAATTAAAACAAGTCCACCAGAGCCAAAATATGATTGTGATTATATCCCTCCTGAATTTGGAAACCATCTAAATAGATTTGATACACTGAACACCAATAACTGAAGAACAGAGGAATTGTGGGATAGCATCAAGAATATCATATATGAAGAAAGCAAAAGGTCTGAAAAGACAAGAATGGAAGAAAAGACCAAAACGGATGTCAGAAGAGACTCTGAAACTTGCCCTTAAAAGGAGAGTAGCTAAGGCAAATGGAAGAAATGACAAGATTAAAGAGCTGGAAAGAAGATTTCAAGGAGCAGCTCAAGAAGACAAAGTCAATTATTATAATGACATGTGCAAAGACCTGGAGTTAGAAAACCAAAAGGGAAGAACATGCTCAGCATTTCTCAAGCTGAAAGAACTCAAGAAAAAATTCAAGCCTCCAGTTGGCAATATTGAAAGATTCTATAGGCAAAATATTGAATGATGCAGGAAACATTCAAAAAAAGAAAGAAAGAAAGGAATACACAGAGTCACTGTATCAAAAACAACTGGTCAATATTCACCCTTTCAGGATGTGGCATAGGATCAAGAATCAATGGTATGGAAGAAAGAAGTCAAAGCTGCACTGAAGGAATTGGCAAAGAACAAGGCTCCAGGAATTGACAGAATACCCAATGAGATGTTTCAACAAACAGATGTTGTGCTGGAGGCACTCACTTGTCTATGCCAAGAAATTTAGAAGGCAGCTACTTGGCCAACTGACTGGAAAAGATCCATATTTGTGCCGATTCCAAAGATAGGTGATCCCACAGAATGTGGAAATTATTGAATAAAAACATTAATATCACACGCAAGTAAAATCTTGCTGAAGATAATTCAAAAACGGTTGCAGCAGTATATTGATAGAAAACTTCCAGAAATGCAAGCTGGATTCAGAAGAAGACATGGAATGAGGAGTATCACTGCTGATGTCAGATGGATCTTGGCTGACAGCAAAGAATACCAGAAAGATGTTTACTTGTTTTATTGACTGCAGTGTAGTAAATTACTTAGTATGGCTTTTCTACCCATAAGTCATTGTAAACTCAGTGGTGGAATGAGCAACTGAGGAGCTCCTGATTGTAAACGTTATCTACCTGGGCTTTTCTGTTGGGTGTGGCACAATGCAATGTTATGGGAGGCTCACTCTCAGGTGCTTAGAATTCTGTTGTTATGATTGGT
>NW_006921762.1:6171326-6207084 GCF_000298275.1 Orycteropus afer afer
ATGTGGCCTCTTTGCCGTTTTTGGAGTTGGTGTCAGAAGTGGTGGGATTCGTTGCAGTGGCTCCAGACTCATAGAAGCACCAGACTTTGTAAAAGAAAGAAGGAAGGGGCCTGGGAAGTGAAACTTCGGATTCTTAGATGGTTACTTTGTTTGCTGTTACCTCTTAAGGGAGATAATTGATCCAGAGGCTAGGGCTTTTGGTTACACCCAACCAAAGGCCCAAGGCCATATGCAGAGAATGGGACAGTAATCAAGGTGAAGAGATGAACCTGGAATGTCTTTAAAAGGATTATGTGTTTTGGATTATGTGTTTATCTGAATGTACTATGGCTATTGAATGTTCTCTTACCTGCTTGTACATTAGAAACAGTTATGGGGTATGTGGATAACAGGGAGTATGTAAGTCCGCCTTCAGCCAATACATGATTGGATATGTTAAAAGAAGAAATAGAATTTGCCCAGCAGAAACACAGGCTTTTGTTTTAAGCCCTGTGTGTAGAGAGTACTAGGAGCTTAGGTAGAAAACCTGAGCCCCACCCAGGACTACTGAGGGAACAGAAGATTTGCATTTGAATAAGGACCTGAGAAGGAAAAAAAAATGACTGTTTGGCTTTTTGCATTTCGAGCAAGCAGATAGGCTTTGGGTCCATCAAGGCAAGAAAGTCATGGTCCATGAAAGAAACCCCTTCAGGACTGAAAGTTAAAGGAAGCCAGTGAATAGTAGACTTGTATGTTACTTGCTTGTGACCACGTGGATCCACCTGAGTGGAAATGGGGGAAGTGCAGCAAAGAAGATACAGGCTGAGTTTGGTACTCTTTGACCTAGGTCCAGAGGCTGGGGATGAGAGGAAGGGCTGGCTGGTCTGAAGTGCAATGAATTGTGAGCCTACGGGCATGGAAATAGTCCCTGAGGACTGAAGATGTAAGAGAAGATGCTGGCTGGTATGAAGTGAAGGGAAGAGTGTGACTCCCAAACTTGGCAGCTGGTACCCGTGACCTAGCTGGGATGGCTAGAGTTGAGCTGACCAGAACCCGACCAAACGAAGAGGAAGATGTTTAACACTGAGCTGGTGTTAAGTTGCTGCAATTTGATGGTTTGTGCTGGGCTGGACTTTGCTTGTTTATGGGTCCACATTCCTGAAGTTCCAAGCAGAACAGAAGATTCTCCAGAGAGAAAGGACCATGCTTGTCTCCTCAGAGTACTTGTTTGGTAGTGATGGGCAGATTAGAAATTGGCTATTTAAAATGGGGGGAGATAAAGGCATGAAGTGGCTGGCTTACACACTTTCATGGGTGTGGTTATTCTTAAACTGATGGTGAAGGGGATTTTTTGGGATGTGAATTTTTGAAGTATAAAAGGGATAATGGCTAGAAAAGCCAGGGGGTGGCCTGCAGTGTAGTAAATTACTTAGTATGACTTTTCTACCCATTGTTGTTGTTGTTGTTGTTATGTGCCGTCGAGTCGGCCCCGACTCATAGCGACCCCTCCTTGGGTTTCCGAGGCAGTATCACTACGGAAGTAGGATTGCCCAACCTTCCTTCTGAGGAGTGGCTGGTGGGTTTGAACCACCAGCCGTCTGGTTAGCAGGCAAATGTCTTAGCCACTATGCTACCAGAGCTCCTATTTCTACCCATAAGTCATTGTAAACTCAGTGGTGGAATGAGCAACTGAGGAGCTCCTGATTGTAAATGTTATCTACCTGGGTTTTTCTGTTGGGTGTGGCACAATGCAATGTTATGAGAGGCTCACTCTCAGGTGCTTAGAATTCTGTTGTTATGATTGGTTGGTTTGGCCACTCTGCCAATCTCAAAAGGAGGCCTCCTAGAAGCAGAACTCTCTCTGACTGCTGGTTGAGGAAGACATGCTGATGAAAGAGACATGGGCTTCTGAGACACGTGTTGCTGGGAGAGAGACGCAAGAGACACACATTGCTGAGTGAGACACCGAGGGACCAGCACTGCTGGGAAAGAGACTGTGAGAGACTGTTGGATGAGGGACAGTGGGTTGGGAGAGAGACTGAGCATTTTCCCTGAACTTGAATTGTAGCATGTGGTGCTTTCCTAATAAACCCCATAATCTGTGAGCTCTGTGTGGCCACTGCAGTGAATTATCTAACCCAGGAGAGAGGTGGTGGGTGCTTTGGGAGGAACAGCTGATGAAAGGGCTGGAGGGAGGCAGCATGTCTGGCCTTGCAGTAATAGGCCTTGAGCTACTGATGGTGGTTCTGCCTTCCTCTTGTGGGGTTCTAGGAGGTCAGAATATGCGGCCTCTTTGCTGTTTTTCATTGACTATGTAAAAGCATTTGATTGTGTGGATCATAACAAATTATGGATAACATAGAGAAGAATGGGAATTCCAGAACACTTGAAGGTGCTCTTTTGGCATAGTGCCTAAGGCATTTGACTGCTAATCAGAAGACTGGTGGTTCAAACCCACCAACCACTCCTCAGAAGGAAGATTGGACAATCTACATCTGTAGAGATACTGCCTTGGAAACCCAAGGAAGGGTTGCTATGAGTCAAATCGACTCCATGGCAATGAGTTTTTTTGTTTGTTTTTTTTTTTTTATTGTGCTCATCAAGAGCCTGTATATAGACCAGGAAGCTGTCATTTGAATAGAACAAGGGGATACTGCATGGTTTAAAATCAGCAAGGGAGTGTGTCAGGGTTGTATCCTTTCACCATACTTATTCAATCTATCTGCTGAACAAATAATCTAAGAAGCTGGACTATATGAAGAAGAACATGGCATCAGGATTGGAGGAAGACTCATTAACAACTTGCAATAAATACTCAGATGACACAACTTTGCTTGCTGAGAGTGAGGATGACTTGAAGCATTTACTGATGAAGATTAAGACTTCAGTCTGCAGTATGGATTCCATCTCAACATAAAGAAAAAAAAAATCCTCATGACTGGACCAATAAGGAGCATCATGATAAATAGAGAAAAGATTGAACTTGTCAATGATTTCATATTACTTGGTTCCACAATCAACAACAATGGAAGCAGCAGTCAAGACATCAGACAATGTATAGTGCTGGGCAAATCTGCTGCAAAAGACCTCTTTAAAGTACTGAAGAGCAAAGATGTCTCTGAAGACTAAAGCACACCTAACCCAATCCATGGTACTTTCAATCACTTCATATGCATGTGAGAGCTGGACAATGAACAAGGAAGATCAAAGAAAAGATGATGCTTTTGAGTTGTGGTCTTGGGAAGAATAATGAAAGAACCATGGATTGCCAAAAAAACAAACAAATCTGTCCTGGAGGAAGTGCAGCCAGAATGCTCCTTGGAAGTGAGAATGGCCAGACTTCTTCTCATCTACTTTGGTCATGTTGTCAGAAGGGACCATTCCCCGGAGAAGGATATCATCCTTAGTAGAGTGGAGCATCAATGAAAAAGGGGAAGGCTCTCAATGAGATGGATTGACACAGTGGCTGCAATGATGGGCTCAGGCATAGCAAGGATTGTGAGGCTAGCAAGGGACTGGGCAGTGTTTAGTTCTGTTGTACATAGAGTCACTGTGAGTCAGAGCCAATTTGACAACACTTAACAACAACAGCAGGATTATTTGCTCAGAATAGAGATTGAATGAGTATGGTTAAAGGATAGAACCCTGATGGACACCTTTTCTGATTTTAAACCCTTCTATATTACCTTGTTCTGTTCAATGGTTGCTTTCTGGTAATATACAGGTTCCTCAGGAGCACAATTAGTGTTTCGGAATTTTCATTCTTTGCAATGTTATCCATAATCTGTTATGATACACACAGTCGAATGCTTCTGCATAGTCAATAAAACACAGGTAAACATCTTTCTGGTACAAGACCACATTTCAGCCAAGATCCATCTGACATCAGCAACGATACCCCTCGTTCTCCATCCTCTTCTGAATCCAGCTTGAAATTCTTGCAGCTCCCTTGTCAATATACTGCTGCAATCATTTTTGAACGATCTTCAGAAAAATTTACTTATGTGTGATATTAATATTGTTCAATAATTACTGCATTCTGTTGGATCACCTTTCTTTTGTATGGGCACAAATATGGATCTCTTCAAGTCAATTCGCCATGTAGCTGTCTTCCAAATTTGTTGACCTCAGTAACTGAGCATCTCCAGCACTGCATCCATTTGTTGAAACATCTTAACAGGCATTCTGTTAATTCCTGGATCTTTGTTTTTCATCAATTCCTTCAGTGCAGCTTGGATTTATTCCTTCAATACCATTAAGTTCTTGATCATATGTTACCTCCTGAAATGGTTGAATGTTGACCAATTATTTTTGGTACAGTGACTCTGTATATTCTTTTCATCATCTTTTGATACTTCCTGCATTGTTCAATATTTTGTCCATAGAATCCTTCAATACTGCAACTTGAAGCTTGAATTTTTCTTCAGTTCCTTCAGCTTGAGAGATGCCAAAAATGTTCTTCACTTTAGGTCTTCTAACTCCAGGTCTTTGCACATTTCATTAAAACACTTTCCTTTATCATCTCCAGCTGCTCTTTGAAATCTTTTGTTCTTTTATCTTGTCATTTCCTCCATTTGCTTTAGCTACTCTCTCATCAAGAGCAAGTTTCAGTGTCTCTTCTGACATCCTTTTTGGTCTTTTCTGCCTTTCCTGTCTTTTTTATGACCTTTTGCTTTCTTCAGGTGTGATGTCTTGGATGTCATACCACAACTAGTCTCCCCTTTGGTAATTGGTATTCAATGCATCAAATTTGTTCTTCAGATGGTCTCTGAATTCAGGTGGGATATAATCAAGGTCATATTTTGACTCTTGTGGACTTGTTTTAATTTTCTTCAGCTTCTTCTTAAACTTGTATATGTGTAATTCATGGTCTTTTTCATAGTAAGCCCTGGCCTTGTTCTGCCAGATGATACTGAGCTTCTCCATCACCTCTTTCCACAGATATAGGCAATTTAATTCCTGTGTATTCCTTCTGGGGAGGTCCACATGCATGGTGGTCATTTGTGTTGCTGAAGAAAGTATTTGCCATGAATAAGCTGTTGGTCTTACAAAATTTATCATTTGGTCTTCAGTGTCATTTCTTTCACCAAGACCACATTTTCCAAATACCAGTTCTTGTTCTTTGTTTCTGACATTCACATTCCAATCACCAGTTATTAACAATACATTTTGATTGTATGTTTCATCAATTTCAGACTGCACAAGTTGTTTAAAACCTTCAATTTCTTCATTTTTGGCCTTAGTGGTTGTTGCATAAATTTGAATAATAGTAGTCTCAACTGGTCTTCCTCATGTTATTGTTGTTGCTGTTTGCCGTCGAGTCAGCCCCGACTCATAGCGACCCCTCCTTGGGTTTCCGAGGCAGTATCACTATGGAAGTAGGATTGCCCAACCTTTCTTCCGAGGAGTGGCTGGTGGATTTGAACCGCCAGGCTTCTGGTTAGCAGTCAAGTACCTTAGGCACTATGCTACCAGAGCTCCTGGTCTTCCTCATAGGTCTATGGATATTATCCTATCATCAACAGCATTATACTTCAGGACTGACCTTAAAGTCTTCTTTTTGATGATGAACGTGATGCCTTTCCTCTTCTATTTGTCATTCCCAGCATAGTAAGCCAAATGATCATAGTAGACCATAATCACAAATGTGGTCCACCATAATGATGTCCAAGTATGTCTTTTCAGTGGTGAGATATAATGTAAAAATATGAGATATAATGTAAAATATAATGTATAATGTAAAAATAGAAGTTCACATCTGATTAATTTGTGACTGATATAAATAAGTCTCATTTATGTCTAAGGCTGGTGGTTCAGCCACCAGCCTTTGGAAGGAAGATGGGCAATCTACTTCTGTAGTGATATTACCTCGGAAACCCAAGAAGGGGCTGCTATGAGTCGAGACCAACTTGACAGCAGTAAGTTCGATTTGGTTCAGTTATGACTAAGATAAAGAAAGAAGCTGCAAAAACAAGCAAATAACATGAAGGATGTATAAAGGGATTAAAAGAATAATCATGGGACTGCCAGAAATTCAAGTCACATTCAGAAGAGGACATAAAATGAGGGATATAACTTTTGATTCAGATGGATCTTGGCTGAAATAAAGGAGTATCAGTAAGATGTTTACTTGTGTTTTATTGACTATGCAAAGGCTTTGGACTATGTGGATCATAACAAAGTATAGATAATATTGTGAAGAATAGGAATTTCAGAACACTTACTTGTATTCATGCAGAATCTGTACATAGACCAAGAGGCACTCATTAGAACAAAACAAGGGGATACTGTGTCGTTTTAAATCAGGAAAGATGTACATCAGGGCTATATTCTTTCACCATACTTATTAAATCTGGATGTTGAAGAACTAATTCAAGAAGCTGGACAATATGAAGAAGGATGTGGCATCAGGACTGGAGGAAGAATTATTAACAATCTGTGATATGCAGATGTCATGACCTTACTTTTTCAAAGTGAGGAGGACTTGAAGCACTTACTGATGATGATCAGTATGGATTATACTTCAATATAAAGAAAACAAAAATCCTCACATCCGTACCAATAAGCAACATCATGATAAACGGAGAAAAGTTTGAAGTTGAAGTCACCAAGGTGACTCAGGACCAAGCAATGGATACATATAGTTACCATGAGGCAGAGCCAACTTGACAGCAACCAACAACTACATGGAAATAATAGTAATTTTACTGGGATCCACCATCAATAACCATGGAAGCAGTCAGGAAATCAAAGAACATATTGCATTGGGAAAAATCTCCTGCAAGAGACCTCCTTAAGGTGTTAAAGAGCAAAGATGTCACTTTGAAGACTAAGGTGCACCTGACCCAAACCATGGTATTTTCAACAGTCTCCTATGCATGTGAAAGCTGGACAGTGAAGAAGGAAAACTGTAGAAGAATTGATGTATTTGAATTGTGGTGTTGGCAAAGAAGGTTGAATATACCATAGACTGACAGAAGAATGAACAAATCTGTATTAGAAGAAGTACAGCCAGAATGCTCCTTAGAAGCAAGGATGGTGAGACTTCATCTCAGTACTTAGGACATTTTATCAGGAGTAGCCAGTCCCTGGAGAAGGACACCATGCTTGGTCAAGTAGGTCAGAGAAAAAAGGAAGAAGACCTTTCATGAGATGGATTGGCACAGTGGCTGCAACAATGGGCTCAAATAGCAACAACTGTCAGGATAATGCAGGACTGGGCAGTTGCTATGAATCAGAACTGACTTGATGACACCTAACAACAACAACATAAAGATTAATCAACTTAAGACACAAAATAATGGGATATTTGATTAAACTTTTTTGTTTGCCTTGTTTTCGAGATTCTACAAAATCAAGTTTTTAGTAGAATGAATAAATTGCCTCAGTGGCACTTATATGTTTGGATGTTCATTTCACAGTTTTAACTTTCTGGGAAACTGGAACACAGAGTTTCTTAAGCATATAAAATAGGCAAAGTTAAGAATCCAATTTGACTCCATTTCTAGAAATTCAAGGATAATAACAATAGCTAACATTTACTAAGCACTTATTCTATTCCATGGAGCCCTGGTGATGCTGTGGTTAAGTGCTCATGTCAGCAGTTGGAACCCACTAGCAACTCCATGGGAGAAAGATGTAGCAGTATGCTTCTGTAAAGATTTATAGCCTTGGCAACCCTTGGTGCAGTTCTACTCTATCTTACTGGGACACTATGAGTCAGAATTGACTCAACAGCAGCAGGGTTTTTTTGGGCTATTCCGTGCCAAGCATTGTGCCAAGAGCTTCACACATATTATTTGTTTAAATACACATAATAATCTATAAGGGAGGTAATATTTTCTTTATGTTACAGACCAGGAAACTGTAATCAAGCTCCTGTCTAACCGCCATGCCCATGCTTTTCTAACAGACCTTTCTTGTAGGAGCTAAAACACTGGTTGGCATGTTTTGATCTCAGAACCCCAGTCCTTAACCCACAACACATTTAGGGATGTTGGCTACAATACTGTTTCTAAAAGCAAGTAATTAGAAACAACCTATTTGTCTAACAGGAGTTTAGCAGAGTACGATATAATCTGATGATGCTAAGTTAAACTAAGCAAAAACACCTGATACATGGTATGAAAAAAATTTTGAGAGAATACTAATACTGAGCAAGACTTTGGAGTCAGACTGTCCAGGATTGACTCCTAGTTCCAATATGTGTTAGCTGTGTGACCCTGGATGAGTCTTTTAACCTCTCCCCTATTTGCTTCAATTTCCTCATATGTAGGCCAATCATGGGTTGGGGGGAAGCACCATGTTAGGTAAAGTAGAGGGTCAATAAAAAGGAGAGAAGCCCTCAATGAGATGGATTGCAACAATAACCACAACAATAGGCTGAAACATACCAACAGTCACCAAGGTGACTCAGGACCAGGCAATGGATACATATAGTTTCCCTGAGGCAGAGCCAACTTGACAGCAACTAACAACTACATAGAAATAATAGTAATAATATCTATCACAAGAGAATTTTTGTGAGGATCATCTGTAAAAGCTTTTGATCAGAATATATTAATAGTATTATCTGTGGTATTTTTTCAGTTATATTTTTAATGCACGCAGAGAAAAATGACTCTAATCTATATACCAAAATGTCAACTATGACTGATTATTGGTGGCAAGGTATAAAATTATATTTATTTCCTCCTTCAATTTTCCTGTAGTTCCCATATTTTCCACAATATTCATGTTATTAAAAATGCAAAATTCTGTCACATTATTACTTGTTTAAAACAGGCGATTTCTTGATATTTCCTTTAATGTGTAATGAACACAGCATGTTGGAAAACTCTTAAGCAGGTTACAGACAATCCAGTAATGAAATAACCCCAAAGTACAACATAAAAAGAAATAATTCTGGAATATTATATAGGAAATCATCACGATGAAAGAAGTGTGCCTATTTTAAATGAGGAGCTGATTTGATGGACTGAAAACAGATTAATAGAGTACAATAAAAACTGATTAAAATAAGGAACCAATATTTACTATTCATAAGCAAATCTCCCGTTTGTTATTTGAAGTTAGAGCTGCCAAAAAGATAACTACTTCCTAGTTTCTCTGTGAAATCCAACCTTTACTTAATAACACTGGCATAACTTTAAAGTGGAGCCACCTAAATGAAATTTCCCAAGTTAATGACAACTCCAGATTATTATTTAATGAAATACCTCACTACGTACCTACACATTCCATTATTTTTGAGGGGGACCACCCAATATCACAAGCACTACTTTATGATGCCCCTGTCACCTTCCATTTATTCTGCCCTTTAAAAGCACCTGAAACCTCTTCCCATTGATTCTCACTTTTGGCACACTGGCCCATGCCCAAATAATGAGTGCATTTTTCATGCCCTGTGGCTCAATAGCCTATTGTATTACCTTGATTCTCACAATTACCCTTAAATAACTTCTTCCCTTCTCATGGTATCCAAAAATTTGCTCAAATGCAATATATATAAAACTAAAAAAAAAAAAGCATATATATATATATATATTTGTTGTTTTTCCCACATGCATGGCTATTTCTGAGGAGTTCACCAAAAGTGAGCTGTTTATTCTCATAGTTTACTTACCTGAACCTCTACAAGATCCAAGCCACTAACTATGATGAAAATCAGGGCTCTACTTTTTTCACTTTTTTCCTTGTGTATCTTTCCCACGTGTAGAGCTTCCTTTGAAGTTAATGGGAGCCCTCCATGTGGACGAGATTCCAAATGATGCATAACAGAATGAGAACTAAGCCCATCCATCGTCTATTTCTCACATTCAAGGACATAAATACACACACAGAAAGGAAAAGATACCTCATAATTAGCTAGGCCTGGATAAAATTTGGATGTTTTACTAAAAATAATTTAGCACTTCTTTAAGAGGGAAAAAAAAAAAAAAAAAAAACACCTTAGTAAACATCTATTAATTCACTTAATAGGAAATTAGTGGTTACATTTTAAGTGTTAGGTAGCACAATGGAAATACAATGAAAAGCCAAAAAAGGAAAAAAAAAAAAAGAGAAAAAGAAAACAAAGGCACAGTCCTCTACTTTCATGGATCTGTTAGACAAATGGGACAATAGACAGTAATCAAAGAATCACAAAGATAAATGTAAAATTACAAGCATGGTCAGTACTGCCAAGAAATGGTTTAGTATATAAAGAAAGTTCAAATCTATATATGAAAAGGCTTACCCCAAGATTTTAGCACACTCAAGCTAAAATATGATAGGTGTGGGGAGGGGAAAGGGAATAAGGGTTGACAAACTCAGCATGGCTGAAACAAAGAAAGGAGTAGAGAACTTTGTTCAAGACAGGCCTGGAGAGGAGGCAAACCATGCTTGGCCACATAATTTATGTGAAGAAATTTAAATGTAGTCTTTATCCTGAGAGGAATGGGAAGCCTTTGAAGTGCTTAAAGTAGGGCAGCAACATAAGATTTGCAACATGAAAAATTCTCTTCAAGCTCTGTTCTGGTGAAGAGATTAGAAGGAGGAAAAAGGATGCAGGGAGATCAGATAATTGACAATTGCAGAAGCCCAAGCCATAGATGATGATAACTGTGACAAGAGCAGTGGCAATGGACATATAGAGAAGTGGACAGATTTGAGGAATATGACAATGATAAATTGAATAAGAAAGATGAGAGAGAATGAGGTGTCAAGGATGATTCCCTAGGTTTGAGATCATGGAACTACACAGACTGTGAAGGCACATTCACTGAGAGATGGTAAAAGGCCTATGTTTAGGGAGGCAATAAACACAAGCTCAGTTACATCAAGACACCGGACCTGTGAATAGGCCATTGGCTACAGAGAACTCTAGACCAAATACACAAATTTGTAAATGGGTGTAAATGAAACCACGGGCATGGGGGGGGAAGACCTAGAATGAGAATCTGAGTGAGAGATTGACTTTGTGAAAAGCTAACATGTAATGGCTGAGTGGAAAATATGAATTTATGAAGGAGACAGAAGGGTAAGAAAAAAACATACAGAGAATACTGAATTCACAGAAGCCAAAGGAAGAAAACACCCCAGTAAGGCAAAAAGGATTTCAAAGGTCAAATGCTTTACAAGTAAGGAAAAAAAATACAAAATAACCTATAGTCCCTGGTTGTGGATAACATGGTGAAAATTGAAGAAGTAATATTCAAAATATTTAACAACTAGTATGACATGAGCTCTGACCTATCAGTAGGGCTGCTGGGGCCATGATGGTGGAGCAGAAATGTCATCTACATGCAGGGGGAAAAAAAATCTTCCTGAAAAGCAACAACAACAACAACAACAACAAAAGTCAAGAATCAGAAAATGAATAAATCATACACCAAAAAGAATCAGTTTTAGGAAAATTCTGGTCCATAAAGGGAAGAAATTAGATGTATAGTCATCTAATTTCTTTAATAATTTGGGTTAAAATGACAGACTGACTTATCAATGTGAAATAATTACAAGGGCTAACAATTTCTAGGATATGGTTTTCTAGGACATTCTAGAGAAAATGTATTTATTCCATCATACCTCCAAAGAAGAGTACCAATAGTATTACTAAGCAGATGTCCTTAGCACCTACATAAATTTCACCACTCTAAATACTAATCTTCTGTTGTTGTTATGTACTGTGGAGTCAGCCCCTCCTTGGGTTTCCAAGGTGGTATCACTACGAAAGTAGATTGCCCAACCTTCCTTCTGAGGAGTGGCTGGTGGGTTTGAACTGCCAGCCTTCTGGTTAGCAGTCAAGTCTAATCTTCTAGGGAAAAAAATGCATTCATAAATCTAGTGTGGAACACTAGTTTTAAATCTCTTCCAATGCAAGAAAATTAAGGATCTTCCTTCCCACCTGTTTGGTAATTGATTATACTGTGTATTTTGGCAGTACAGGCTTGTGAAGATCTTAATGTCAACAGGTGCAAAGCTGAAGGTGACTGTGCAAAAGCACAGACATACCTCTCTGTCAACTCAGTTACTCCCAGTTACATTAGCCATAGGTCTCAGGGAGTGGCTTACCATCTCCCTTTCCAGTGCCACATTTCTTATGACCAACACAGTTATTTTTCCTCCTCTGATCTACTGAGAATGGGAACATATCTTACAACTTCTATCTTGCCTTTATCTCTCAGAACTCTTTTCAGCATTTCTAGAGATTTTCCTGTTAGTTAATTATAAGGAGAACTAGTGGAGCAAAGGGTAAGAACTTGGCTGCTAACCAAAAGTTTGGCAGTTTGAACCCACCAGAGGATCCATATTAAGAAAAAGACGTGGCCATCTGCTCCCATAAAGATTATAAGCTAGGAAACCCTAGTTTGCCCTATAGTGTCACTATGTGTCAGAATCAACTCGACAGCATACAATTATAAAGAAACAGGATAAAAGAACCTATTTCTATAAGAGGAAACTACCTCTTTCTCATCCCATCCCCAAAACATTTCAGCCTTGAAAGAAAGACCAAAGATGGTATTGTGGGACTCTAAGTCACAAGGACTAAATGTAAGACCCATCTAAGTATGGAAGAAAATGTAGCCATTTTGGTGCTTTAAAATAGAGACAGGGTTTAGGCCTCTATGAAGAATTTGAAGTGAATGGATGAAGATGAGGTAGGGCTTCCCAATTTCATGAAAGAAAGTTTCTATGGCTAAATAAGCTTGGAGATTTCTGAAAGATCATATCCTCTTTTCTCAAACAGGCAATGCATAGTCTTAGATTTTAAATGTTGAGAAATCCCAGAGCAAACACACCTTTTAATTTTAATATATTGTTACTCCAAGTTTGATCAGAAACCCCAATTTTTTCCTCCAATAGTATTCCACAGGGAGCTCTGTTGGCATAGTGTATAAGGCATTTGACTACTAACCAGAAGGCTGATGGTTCAAACCCACCATCCACTCCTCGGAAGGAAGACTGGGCAATCTACTTCCATAGAGATATCTCCTCGGAAACCCAAGGAGGACTCGTTATGAGTTGGGAACGACTTGAAGGCAGTGAATGAGTATTCCACATATGCTTCAGAAAACAATGAGTTCATAATCCTAAGAAGACTATCCATGAAAACAGAGAATCATAAGAGATAAAAGAAAGGAAGAATCATTTGTTGAAAATTTACACCTCTCCTACCATCACATCACACCCAGTATCTCATCCATCATGCCATACTGGGCTGGCTTTGGATTGGCAACAAATGTGAAATGTGAGAAGAGAATACTGGAGGTAGGGACTGCATCAGGAAATATCTAGGTCTATGTCAGCAAAAGGAAATAGAGAGAGAAAGTGGGAGGAGGTAAATGAATAAGCTAAGAGTGGGACTAGAAGAGAGTGCACATATAAGAGCCTTCGTAGTTCTCTTCAGGATGATCAGATGTGTGTATGTGTGTTAGAGATACCTACATAGAGTGTAACAACACACAAAATGCCATCCCAGACAGCACACCTCAATGAAGGAACAAGATAATGAAGAATTGGGAAGACGAAATGATTATCTGAATGTTCCAAAGCTACTGATAAAAGTAGAGCCCAGACTAAAAGAACTTATGTTTGATAAATTGTACCAAAACACTAAATATATATAGCTAGCAAGTGCTAACTTTTCCAGTGCAAAGATAAGCAAAGTGTAGATATTAGCTGGAGATGTAAGAGTCATACTTTCATTCAATGAATGACTTATTAAGTTTATTGAGCACCCACGATCATTAGCTATTAGAGAGATGCAAATCAAAACAACAATGAGATACCATCTTGCTCCAGCACTAGTAGCAAAGTTCAACAAGACAGAAAATAACAAATGCTGGCGAGGTTGTGGAGAGATTGGGACTCTCATACACTGCTGGTGGGACTGTAAAATGGTACAACCATTGTGGAAAGCAGTATGGCGATTCCTTCAAAAGTTGGAAATACAAATACCATTTGACCCAGCCATCCCATTACTAGGTATATACCCTAAAGAAGTGAGAGCCATAACAAGAACAGATATATGCACGCCGATGTTCATCGCAGCACTATTTACAATAGCCAAAACTTGGAAACAACCTAGATGTCCAACAACTGAGGAATGGATAACCAAACTTTGGTACATTCACACAATGGAATACTATGCAACGCTAAAGAATAATGTAGAATCTGCAAAACACCGCATAACGTGGATGAACTTGGAGGACATTATGCTGAGCGAAATAAGTCAGTCACAAAAGGACAAATATTGTATTAGTCCGTTATTGTGAAAGTTAAGGAAAGGTTTATCTATTGGAGGACATTTTCTTTGTTGGTTACCAGGGGTGGGAGGGAAGGGGAGGGAATGCTGTTAGATAGATAGAGATAAATATTGATTTGGGTGAAGAGAAGGGCAATGTACCAAATGTGAGTGACCAATATGGCAGCATTGAGGATGAGAAAGACAGAGAGAGTTACATGGGCAGTACAAACAACAAATATGAACCCCTTTGTAAATACAATACTGAGTTGTCAATGAAAGCAAACATGGGTATAGGGACGGATAGATGGGTGAACAAGCTAAACAATTATGTATGTCTAAATGGAGAGTGTATCCAAGATCATATACAGGGTTGGCAGACAATGGGCCTCTCGAAGAGTATGAAGGGATGGACACTGGGAGGAGGTAACTATGGGGAGGAAGTGGGAGGGGAGCTGCTGCATTGTAAATTTTGGTCAATGACATGAGACAAAGTATATGTGAACTGCTGTATGAAAAGTGAATTTACTCTGTAAATCTTCACCCAAATCCTAAAAAAAAAAAAAGTTTATTGAGCACCTAGTGCGTGTTCCTGGAGTCCCTGGGTGTTGCAAATGGTTAAGCACAGGGCTATTAACCTAGAGGCATCTCCAGAGACAGACCTGGAGAAGAAAGAGACAAAATCAACACTTTAAACGAACATCTCCAACAATTAGAGAAAGAACAGCAAGAAAAGCCCACAGTCACCAGAAGGAAGGAAATAATCAAGATTCGAGCAGAAATCAATGAAACAGAAAATAGAAGGGCTACAGAGACAGACCTGGAGATTTGCTTCTGAAAGGTTAGTCTTGAAAATCCTGTGGAGCAGTTTTACTCTGTACATATGGGGTCAGCGTAAGTTAGAATGGACTCAATGGTAACTAACAACAGCAACAGCAATGTGGGTTCCTAGGCACCGGAACTTATATTCTAGTTGTGGGAGTGGAAGTTAGGAACACAATAAACCGATAATTTATAAAATATATCTGGGAGCAAAATATGGCATAAGGTAGATGAACTTGGAGGAAATTATGCTGAGTGAAATAAGTCAATCACAGAAGGACAAATACTGTATTACTTCACTATTGTAAAAAGTCAAGGAAAGGTTTATACGTGGAAGGAAACTTTCTTTGTTGGTAACCAGGGAGGGGAGGGAAATTTTCAATATAGGTTGGGGGGAAAAAAAAGGTATATATATATCAAAGATTATTGATGGCTACCGGTGGGGGGAGGTTTTTGTTTGTGGGGCATTGAGTTTGTGCTGACAAAAGTCTCAAAAATCACTGACATCGAGTCGGATCTGACTCATAGTGACCCCTCCTTGGGTTTCCGAGGCAGTATCACTACAGAAGTAGATTGCCCCATCTTCCTTCCAAGGAGTGGCTGGTGGATTTG
Source organism: Orycteropus afer afer (assembly GCF_000298275.1). Lineage (NCBI taxonomy): Eukaryota > Metazoa > Chordata > Mammalia > Tubulidentata > Orycteropodidae > Orycteropus > Orycteropus afer. The sequence continues at coordinate 6,186,964 of NW_006921762.1, forward strand.
AACTGCCAGCCTTCTGGTTAGCAGTCAAATGTCTTAGGCACTATGCTACCAATATTCTGGAAGGGGATGTCGATAATGATGGCACAGCAGGAAAAATATAATCAATGTCCCTGAGCTGTAAATGTGGAAAGTGTTATGTTGGTGAATATCTTGTCGTATACGTTTTCACCACAGTAAAAGTTAAAAAAAGGAAAAAGAAACCTAAATTTGCAAGACAGAAAACAAATACATCTGGGGGTGATAAATACTATGAAAAAAAAATAAACAATATAAGAAAGCAGTGAGAGGCCATAGTTGTCTGCTTGTGACAGGGTGGTGGGTGATAAGGAGGAAGAAGAGGTTGCTTTTTTTAATTTAGGTGATCAGGAAATACAAATTATAAAATTATATTTCATCACAGACCTGAAAGAATTTTAAAAGCAAACTTCATGGCTAGAGTTTGGGAGGGGTGGGGAAAAGGGAATGGGGGCTTGATTCCAGGAAAGAGGGTATAGCAAGAAAGCTTACATTCCCACTGAGGCAATTCTGACTCATAGCAACCCAACAAGTAGAGAACTGCCCATAGGGTTTCCAAGGCTGTAATGTTTACAGAGGAAAACTGCCACATATTTCTCCCACAGAGGGGCTGGTGGGTTTAAACTGCTGACCTTTCAGTTACCAGCTGAACTCTTAACCACTGCCCCACCAGGGCTCCTGCAAGGAAGCTTCTTGTCTTAATTACAATGAGTGAAGGGAGAGTGGCAGGAAATGAGATGAGAAAGGTAGGGGGAACCAATGGGAGGACTTTTGATTTGATTCTCAGTTGTTGTTGTTGTTGTAATATGCCACTGAGTCGATTTTGACTCATAGCGACCCCTCCTTGGGTTTCTGAGGCAGTATCACTACGGAAGTATATTTCCCAATCTTCCTTCCAAGGAGTATCTGGTGGGTTTGAACCGCCAGCCTTGTGGTTAGCAGTCAAATGCCTTAGGCATCATTAGAGGATTTTAAGCAGAGAAGTGACATAATCTAATTTATATTTTCTAGGGAATCCTCTGAAACAGACCACAAGATAAAAAGGGACACCGGTTAGGAAGCTATTATAATAACCAAGATGATGGAGCCTTTCAACAGGGTGATAGCGATGGGAGAGGGTGAGAAGTGGTCAGATTGATTAAGTTTTCTGGTAGAATTCTAAGAATTTAACTATGGTAAAAATAATCAACAACACTTAATGATTACTTAATATGCACAATGCACTTTACATAATCTCATTGAATCTTCTGGACAATTCTATGAGATAGGCACTGTCATTCCTCACAGTTTGAGTATTCTGAGGTACAGAAAGACTACATTTTATGTCAAGAGTCATTCAGCCAGCAAGTGGCAAGCTGGGATCCAAACACATCTAGGACTCTAGGTCTATACTATTAACTACTGTTCCATATTTTTAGTGACAGAAAAGATGAACATCACTATACAATTTTTTTCTCATTGGATAAAAACTGATCGCTGACTTACATGATCCCAGCTAAGTTTTCATAAAGTTCATCTATTAGAAAATGGAAAGATGGCAGAAGTTCTGTGCCAGCATCACTGGAATGAAAGGATCACTCAAATTTAAAAGTCACAAGTGTACCTTTACAAAGTAGAAAGGCTCAAAGCTTCATAATTCAATTCTAGCTTGACTTTGTTAGTTGTATGAACTCAGGGAAAATGCATAACCTTTTGAGCCTGTTTCTAGGAAGCAAAAGGTTAGGAGCTCAGGCTCTGGTGCTAGAATTAGGAGTTCAAATCCGAGCTTTACCACACACAAGATGTGTCATTTTGCACAAGTTATTTGACCTCTCTGTGACTCAGTTATTTCAGCCAAAGTGCTATTACTACCTTCCTCATAATTCTTTTGTAAAGATTAAGGAATATAATACATACAAAAATTAGACATAAAGTATTCAGAACAGGGCTTGCCTTTAGTAAACGCTCAATACATATTAGATATTTTTATTATTAGCCATCAAAATGTAGAAAATATTATATTCTGTGCTTTACACTCCTTCCAACATTTACACTTTCAGAGGCCAAACATAATACATGCCCCACAACACTCAGAACTACCATTAGATGAAGAAATCACTCAAGTAAAATGACAATAGCACCTGATAAAGTTTAATATATAATTCATAATTGAGTGAGCAGCTCTAAAGTTTAATCATTTAAATCAGTTCCTTTGTAAGATTGGAATTTACTACATTCAAGATCACATTTCAGACTCATATGCAATAATTTTCCTGATCTCTTTTTTATGTGTCACCATAGGCAAGCCAGAAATAATAACTGTGAGTAAATAAGGAGCTCTGGTAGCATAGTGTCTAAGGCAATTGACTGCTAACCAGAAGGCTGGCAGTTCAAACCCACCAGCCACTCCTTGGAAGGAAGGTTGGACAAACTACTTCCATAGTGATACTGCCTCAGAAACCCAAGGAGGGGTTGCTATGTGTTGGGGCCAACTCGATGGCACATAACAACAACAACAAATAACAGTTATATCTAAGACTAATCTTTTTTTCCCTCTGGATTATAAAATATAATGTTCAAAGTTAAGCATCTTTAACATATTCTAGTCTTTCTCTTCTGAATGTTAACATTACAGTTTATAGTCACTGTTTTATAGATTACTTACATACCTGGCCATTCACTTCTGAATTTTAAAATATTAACTCTTTCACCCAATCAACAGTTATTTGTTGTACACCTATTATTAGCCAAGCTCTATGTCAGACATGGAGAAAAGTGGTGAAAATAGTAACTACTGACCCTGATTTCACAGAAATTATAGGTGGGGGAGTGAGACATTAAATAAGCAAGCATACAAAAATTGAGTGACAAAAGTCTATGTTTGTACATGTTTTTATAGAATACAGAGCAGGGGACTGAAAGTAGTGTATAAATCAGGGAAATTCCTCCTAAGTAAGTGCCATTTAAACTAAGTGAGATGTTGTTCAGACGAGAAGTGGAAAAGATGTGTAAAACACAAGGAAAGTGCACGAAAAGCCCACTTACAAAAGAACCTAAACAACTGAAGAAACTGTGTGAAGATCAGTATTGTTGTAGTGTTCAGGAGTGCTAGTGATGCACCAGTTAAGTGCTCATGTGCTAACAAGAAAGGCTGGCAGTTTGAATCCACCCAGCAACTTTGTGGAAGGAAGACATGGTTATCTGCTCCTGTAAAGATTACAGCCTACAAAACACCCCACGGAGGCAGTTCTACTCCATCACATGGGGTCTCGATGAGTCAGAATCAACTTAACAGTACCTAACTCTGGTAGCATAGTGCCTAAGGCACTTGACTGCTAACCAGGAGGCTGGCGGTTCAAACCCACCAGCCACTCCTCGGAAGGAAGGTTGGGCAATCCTACTTCCGTAGTGATAACTGCCTCGGAAACCCAAGGAGGGGTCGCTAGGAGTCGGGGCTGACTCGATGGCAAATAACAACAAACAACAACAACAACAAGCAGCAAGAGGAGCTTGTAGCAGGCAAGAATGGAAAATGGATGGAATTTATCCATTTGGAATTTATCCCATAGATAAAACAGTACTTCTGAACACTTCAGCAGGGAAGTGACACATTCTGATTTTTTGTTTGTTTATTTGCACAAAGATAAACCAAAAGAAAGCCACATCAACTATTTCACATTTTTGTAATTTAGGTAAAATTCTTAGGGAAGTGTTGGAATTTCTGGTTAAAGTAAGTCCTTTAATTATTTGTGGATTTTCTTTGTGACCTATATTTCTCTTGACCTCCTTAATCATAGCTAATTGAAAATTGGCTGTAACTCAAGATATTCTGAGAGGAAACTTAATAAAATGAGGTATGAAACAGATGAATTCATGATTTCTATTGAAAACTGAATAAGTAACAGGCATTCTGATTTCTGATGGGAAATGGAGAGGCCCTGGTAAATATCAGTCATCCAGAGCAGCTATTTTGCTTAATCCTGTAAACTGGTTGCAGATGTTGGCTCAAACAGCTAGGCTTTGCATCTGTAATTTCAAAATTGTCTCATATTTCTAAAACCTGACTCTGCAGGCACCGGAAATCAGTGACATGAATTATGAACTTCAGGAAGAAGAGAAGCATAAGAAATGCCAGAAGTGATAGGAGATAATATTTGGAGCAGTGGTTGAACTAGGTGCACAGGATGAGTAAAGGATGACATGGTTCCTTCCTCCAGGACATGGATCCTGCAAACAGGCATTTGAAAATGAAACCCTACATGTCGATGTACCAAACAAGAGGAAGTCATTTATAGATAGTTGAGTTCTCAAAAACAAATCCTCCTTTTCCCTTCCTCCTCCTCCACTTTACAGCAGGTCAACAGGAAGACCAGAGTTGCTGGAAAAGGAAAAGATTTTGAAAAGGGGGGAAAAAAATCAAGAATACAAACATACACTAAAAATTTCTTGCCTTATGAAATCTGTCTTTAATCGAATGAGGCAGAATACAATAAAATAACTGCTTTTAAACTATTTTAGGCATGATAGCACACACACACCCACACACACATATATAAGACATTTATAATAAGTCCACAGGCACTCAAATTAAAACTTATAAAAGGGGCTAGTAGCAGTAGAACTCTACAGATAAAGAATTCATATCATACCACAAACAAGGAATAACCATAGGCATTAAGAACTATTCAAGTGATGATGGCTATATTTCATATTTATGTTGTATTTCTCAGGCTCATTTTTATTTATATGCAATATTTCCAAGCAGTGCTCCATCCAGGCAATATAAGTGACAGCACGTTGAGCAATCTGCCCACAGGGGCAATTCATCACCTGCTAAGTGTGTAAATAATCTCACCAGGAATGAGGACAAGAACTTCAGCCAACTATTTGGTGAGGAAAGAGCACAGTGCGAACAGGGAACATTCATTCCCATAGAACTCAGTCAGCCTAATGGAATTCCCTGAGGTGGGTAATGGGTTGGTTGTTGTGTCAAAGAGACTTCATAGTTACTTTGGGGGTAAGAAATTTTAATTCTTTAGTTTAGCTAAAACTATTTATATTTTATTTAAGAGATCATTTATTACATTTTATTTACTTCTGCACTTATAAAATTAGGACATATACACTCCTAGGCAAATAAAAGAAAACTCATTAACAACCTGCCATATTCAGAAGACACAATCTTGCTTGCTTAAAGTAAAGAGGAATTGAAGCACTTCTTGATGAAGATCACAGATTATAGCCTTCAATATGGGTTATATTTCAACATAAAGAAGACAAAAATCCTCACAACTGGACCAATAAGCAACATCAGGATAAATGGAGAAAAGTTTAAAGTTGTCAAGGATTTCATTTTACTTGGATCCATAATCAACACCCATGGGAGCAGCAGTCTAGAAGTCAAATGGCATATTGCATTGGGCAAATCTGCTGCAAAAGACCTCTTCAAAGCATTTAAGAGCAAAGATGTCACTATGAAGACTAAAGTGCACGTGACCTGAGCCTCGGTATTTTCAGTGGCCTCATATGCACATTGGACAATGAATAAGGAAGACCGTAGAAGAACCGATGCCTTTGAATTATGGTGTTGGCAAAGAATATTGAATATACCATGAACTGCCAGAAGAATGAACACATCTTAGAAGAAGTACAGCCAGAATGCTCCTTAGAAGCAAGGTTGGTAAGATCTGCCTCACGTAATCTGGACATGTTATCAGGAGGGGCAATCCCTGGACAAGGATATCATGCTTGGCAAAGTGGAAGGTAAGAGGAAAGTCTCAACCAGATGGGTTGACACAGTGGCTACAAAAATGGGCTAAAACACAGTAACGATAGTGAGGGTGGCACAGAACTAGGCAACATTTCATTCTGCTGTACATAGGATTGCTATGGGAACCGACCCTCCAGCACCCAACAACACAAGGCAAATAAAACACATTGGTTTTTCCAAGGTTTTCTGAATAAATCTGAGACCACCATTAACTCTTTCAAACTACTAGGACTACTCTAATTACATTGCAATCTCGATGTACTATGCAAACTTTTCCCAAGGGAAAGACAGTATGATTCTGCAGAAGCTGTAAGAATAGGGGAGAATTACCCAATAAACAAGGTGAGCATGGGTTTACTTACTAACTAGTAATTAGTAAGTGCTTACTTACTAATCTACTGTGAACAGTTTCATATTTTTCACCACAAACCCATGTGAAACTGTTCACAACAGATTAGCAAGTAAACACAAGTAAGCCCATATTTACCTTGCTTACAGGTTACTCCGTTCCTGTCAGGGACTGTAAATTTGAAAAGAGGTTTTCAAATAATAGACAGGTCTATACATGAACAATAATACCAGGGAAGTATGCACTCATTAGAACAATCTACCATACCAGATCAAAAGGGCAGCATTTGCAGAGAGATACAGTTCAGAAGGCAGAAAGGGATAGGAAAGAAGGATGGATGGACTCGGTAATCACAGGGAAGAAGTGGGAAGAGAGCTGTTACACTGTGTTGTTGTTGTTGTTATTTGCCGTCGAGTCAGCCCTGACTCATAGCGACCCCTCCTTGGGTTTTTGAGGCAGTGTCACTACGGAAGTAGGATTGCCCAACCTTCCTTCCGAGGAGTGGCTGGTGGGTTTGAACCGCCAGCCTCCTGGTTAGCAGTCAAGTGCCTTAGGCACTATGCTACCAGAGCTCCTATAGGAACTGCAATCAATGTCACAAAACAAAATGTATGTGAATTGTTGAATGCAAAACCAATTTGCTCTGAAAGCTTTCACCCAAATCACAATAAAAAGTTATTTTTTAAATAAAAGAAAACAAAACAAAACGAAATGTAATGGGAAATTTAGCTGACTCCTCATTCTGTTTGTAGATGTATGGATCAAACTGTGTCCTCCACTCCCCACCCCATCCCACCCCTCAAAAAAGAAGAGGTTTTGATTCTGTAGGAAGGTGTGGTGGGGTTGGGAGAAAGATGCCAGCAATGTCTAGAAACAGAATCTGTGATGTGGTGAAAAATGTGGAAGTGTTTACTACAGATTAGAAAGTAAGCACAAGTAAACCCATGCTTACCTTGCTTAATGGTAATCTGACAATGTATGACAGATTTGCTCACTGCAAATGGCCAGGAAGGAATGGAAGAGACTTCAAAAAGGGAACTTGAACTCATGGACAGCTACTATATGAGAAGTCTGGGACTCTAAGACTAGAAAATACTTTTTTAAAGAAATAAAATAACATTATTCTGAAATGTGATTATCCCATCACACAAATTTTTTAAAAAAATTATGATACAATGTGCTAGCAATTTATACTAACACCAGGATTAATGCTGATATTTAGGTACATTGACACTGAGACTCAAGACAAAGCAGTGTGTCCAAGTGATTCTGAGAATGGAGCTCTCGAGGTTAACCACCAGATCCTTCTGCACTGACTGACATAGTCAACATGAGTTTTCATTTCTGTGGATATATATTTCAAGATTTCTTCATAGAAATATCTCAAGAATGTAAAGACATCCCTGTATTTTGAGGATACTAGATTAAATATTCTGACTCAGTAAAAGTTCTGAAATGCTATTATACTGCATATGAGAATATTCGTGCTTTAGGGGCATCAACTGCAATTTGCCTTTGTCATGGTGAATTTGGCTCATGCTTTCTTTGGGTGGATTTGATTTCAGTATGGGAAGCAATGCACAAGAAAAGAGCTCTACTGGAAATAGACACACGTTTCTTAGCTCTCAACTTCTATTTTCACTGTGATTAGTGAACAGCAGCATCCTTCCAAAAGGGCCTTCTGGTAGGGCACATGGACATTATCACTAACAAAAGATCCCATGACACCTTTATACTCAATGAAGCTTTATAATTTGTCCTTTGCTAATCTCTTAATTTGCCAAATTGAAAGGACTGGAGTTCCTTCAGTATAATAAGTAAAGAAATCGGCACCCCCTCTCTGGAGTCTCGGGCAGAAATCAGCCAACAACTGAATGCCCTTTTGCTCCTGTTCACATTCTGCTTGAAAACTGTATTGAGTTTTCCCTATCTTCTAAGACCACATGGAACTCTACTCCCCTTACTCCTGTTAACAACTCAATCTCCTGTTTCATCAAGCAAATTGAGATGAGCAGGAATGAATCACACAGTATTCTTTTTCTTCCCAGTTTCCCTGACATTTCTCTTTCAGTAGGGATTTTTATACTATTGCACATTTATTATTTTTTTTAATAAAAAGGAACTTTATTGCAAAAGCAAAATATGCTAAAATTAAGTAACAACAAAATAAATTCAATGGTTAAGCAAAAAAGAATCACCCTCAAAGGGTAGGGCTTATTCTAGAGAAGAAAGGATGGTTAGTAAATCCAGTAATATAATAAATTACATAATTTGTTCAATAAGTAAAACTGTGATTGCCTCAACAAAATATATTGCCCATGGTTGATAGAAAATAGATGATTCTGTTACTTTCTCATTGTAAATATATTTTAAACCAAAAGTCAACATCAAAACTAATGGTAATAGGCTATATGGTATGGAAAGAGTCTGTGACCACCAAGATAACATTAGGGAAATGGAGGACACCAAATTGTGCACATAAGATATAGACCAGTATATCCACAATACTACATTACTATTAACACCAAACATCAGGCCACAGATAAACACATAAACATCTGAGAAGATCAAATGAGGGGTCAGTGAACAGGATTATACTCTAGACGAAGGGTAGATTCAGCTGTGTCTAATCTAGCACAGATAACAGTGATACAAAATACCCGCAATCCTTACAGAAACAACAGAAGACAGACAGACAGCAATCCCTCACAGACAGCCAGACACTGTGGGAGAGAGAGCCAATGAATCTACTGACTCAGGACCATAATATTGGGGAAAACAGACTCAATTAGCACAATAAAATACATAAAAATCTTGTTCCACAACCTACATTGGTTAGTAGCGACTAGGCTCTTAAAAGCTTTTAAGCTGCCATCTAAGATGCAGCTAATGGTCTCCTATCATCAGAAGCAAAGAAGAGTGCAAAAAACCAAGGGCATTTGGAAGCAATCAGCCCTAGAACATGATGGACCTCAAGACTAGAAGAACTAGATGGTGCCTGGATACCAATGCCAACCACTTGTGAAAGGATAAAAACTGGAGAACCTGGGTAGAGTGAGAGGGAAAACGTGGAACAAAATCCAACAACACAATAATGACCAGAATTACTGGTCAGATGGGCTCTGGTGGGACCCCATACTACGGCCCTGGGATACATGTTGGGCCTGGAATAAAACTCAGTCCCAGGGGCTGGCTCTCAGCCCAACAGTAAATAAGATGTACACATAGGAAGCTCTGGTAGCATAGTGGCTAAAGCACTTGACTGCTAACCAGAAGGCTGGCGGTTCAAACCCACCAGCCACTAATCAGAAGGAAGGTTGGGCAATCCTACTTCCGTAGTGATACTGCCTCAGAAACCCAAGGAGGGGTCGCTATGAGTCAGGGTCGACACGACGGCACATAACAACAACAACAATAGACCACTCAATCCAGGGTGACACATTCACATACTCTATGGAGATGCATCCCTTGGAGCAATCGACCACAGGGCACCAGAGGGGCAACATTCGCATGGAGGAAATGCAGGACACACAAGAGTGCATAACGATGAGGGGTATGGGGGGTACTGGGAAGGGAGGGGAGGAGAGTGGGTTAGGTTTGGGGGTGGTAATTGAGGAGTGAAACCAAATATACACGAAATGTTGAATGTAAAACAAACTCTGCTCTGTAAACTTGCACCTAAAGCACAATAAAAAAATAAAATAAAGGAATGGTATAAGCTATAAGCATTTCCATTAAAACAAAAATCAGCTAAGAACACTCATTGTTATTTCATATTGTTTTGAAAATAATCCTATATGAAAATAGAAATAAAACATAAACTTATACAAATGGCTAAGATAAAATTTATAAATAAATGAATAACTCTGGACTATTGGAGAATCCAGTAATAGTTTTTAAACAGCAACAAATAATTAGAAAACAGTTTTTAAATATTCAATTTCTAATTATAGCACAAGAATATTTCTAGTTATTTTATATTTTAAGAAGAAGTTTGAATTTACCTATGTTAAGAAAAAAACAGGATATTATAATAAAATAATCACCACTTTACTGGATAGCATGATAGGATGTGGAGTTATGTGACCTTTCCTATATTAATTTATAGGTCTGACATACATCCAATCAAAATTCAAACAGAACTCCATTTAGAATATGAAAACAAGACTTCAATCTTCAACTGAAAGACTAAGTAATATACAAAAGCAAAACACAATTTTGGAAAAGAAGAGTAATGAAAGGAAACAGCTTAGCAGATATTAAGATGTATCAGACAGCTGCAATAATTAAAAAATGTGTCACTGTACAAAAATCAACAGATGTATGGACAAGATAAGTAACCCAGATACAGACCCTATGTTAAGAGCTCATCTTTGACTCGGATAAGGCTACTGATCCACTACATGACCTAGGGTGAACTATTTAAATTTTCTAAGCTTCAGTTATATCATTTATAAAGGAGGAGAAATAATGTAACCTATTTCATAGGATTGGTATAGAATTGCATGAGTTGATATATACAGCATACTTAGGGCAATACTCAGCACAGAGTTAGCTTCCAAGAAATGTGAGCTGCTAGAATCACAACACTACTATTGTTAACATTATTACATGATCAAGGAAGCATCACAAACCAATGATGACAGTATGGATCATTCAAATATATGTGAAAATTTACTATCTTTAGAATAAAAATTTATAATAATAGCTGATAGTTACTTAGTTGTTACAATGTGCAAAGCACTGATGATCTCAGTACTTTACATAAATTAATGTTTTTAATCCTCACAGCAACCCTGGATATAATGATCTCGTTCCTTTTACAAAGCAGTAAACTGAGGCATGCAGATGTTAAGCAAGTTGCCCACAGCTGCTGAGTGGCAGGGCGAGATGTTGAAGCTGACAGTCAGGCTTCAGAATCCATGCCCTTAACCCTTACACTCTCCTCCCCAGGCTAGTACCTCACCATCTGCCATGTGCCATGATAAATGTCAGTTGGATTATAATGTCAATTAAAAAAAAAAAAAACAACAACTTACTGTCATGGAGTCAGATCTGACTCATAGTGACCCCTCCTTGGGTTTCCGAGGCTGTATCACTAAGGAAGTAGATTGCCCAACCTTCCTTCTGAAGAATGTCAATGTCTTCATAAAAATGCTACAAGTACATGTGTGAATATTTACCTGTTCAAGAGGTGGGCACTGACCTTCTAAACATATATGTAATGAAAGAAATGAAAGGAAAAGGAGTACTAGATATTACTACAAAACGTTTTTGAAGCTTTACCTCAAAAACTTTCTAAGTAAAATTTAAACAAATACAAGAAAATGAGAAAAATAGCTAACAATGTGAAAAAGGCCATTATCGTTAGTGTATAAAAATTCTATTATGAGCCAATAAAAGTAAAAAAAAAATTCAAAAAGAAAATAGGCAAAAGAATAAATGATGACTCACGAAAGAATACTAGTGAATGATAAACATGAAAATTTTTTCTGCTTACTGGAGAATTGTAGATAAAAGTGTCTATGATTTAAGAAGATAGATGTCTGATCAGTAGGAAAGTAACTTCATTTTCATACACCTAAACATAATAATCTATACAACTATCGGAAGAAAATATAAACAAAGTAAAATATAAAAAGACAGGAAAAATATCTAAATTAAAATAATAATTGTTTATTTTATAATGTCCAATTAAAGTTAAAATCAAGTGACAAAAATTGGGAAATATCTTCACTATATGTAATACAAACAAATTTACTACCTAGACTATAAAAATCCTAAAAATTGATAAGAAAAATACACAACAGTTCTCCGAAATGGACAAAGGACATGATCAGACATTTCCTGTGAGGAGAGTCACAAATGTCTATTATACATGAAAGAATGCTCAGTAAGTTGCAATAAGTGAAACACAAACCAAAACAGTATATTATTCTTTCTATCCAATTATCAAAAATGACATAAAATATAATATCCAGTACTGTGTGTATGTACATGAGGACAATGGTTAGTGGTTTAGTGGTAGAATTCTTGCCTTCCATGAAAGAGATCCAGATTAGATACCCAGCCAATACATCTCAAATGCAACCACCGCTCATCTGTCAGTGAACGCTTTCATGCTGCTGTGATGCTGAACAGGTTTCTGCAGAACTTCCAGACTAAGGCAGAGTAGAAAGAAAGGTCTGGCATTCTACTTCTGAAAAGCAGTCTATGAAAATCCTATGGATCACAATGGCCCAATTCCATTGTGCATAGGATCATCACGTGTTGGAGCCAACTTAAGCTAAGTTACAGGAACAACAACAGAAAGTCTGAAATAACATTGGTTTATCCCTATGGAAGGAGCTCTGGTGGCATAATGCCTAAGGCACTTGACTGCTAACCAGAAGGCTGGCAGTTCAAACCCACCAGCCATTCCTTGAAAGGAAGGTTGGGCAATCTACTTCCGTAGTGATACCACCTTGGAAACCCAAGGAGTGGTCACTATGAGTCAGGTCTGACTCAACGGCACGTAACAACAACAACAACATCCCATGGAGGTAATTGGGGTTGGTTTCAGATCAAAGGCATATTTATTTTATCTGAATTATTTAATATTTTCACAATGCAAATTTACTTGTATATTTTTTTTGTGTTTGTTGTTGTTGTGAGGTGCCATGGAGTTGGCTCTGACTCATGGCAATGTACAACAGAACAAAACATTGCCTGATTCTGCACCATCCTCACAAAGTTTGCTGTGCTTGAGTCCATCACCATAGCCACTATGTCAATCCAACCACTGAGGATCTTCCCCTTTTTCCTGACCCTCTACTCTACCAAGGATGATAGCCTTCTCCAGGGACTGGTAGTCCCTTTTGACAACAAGACCAAAGTACGTGAGACAAAGTCTGGCTGTTCTCACTTCTAACGAGTATTCCTGCTGTACTTCTTCCAAGACAGATTTGTTCGTTCTTCTGGTAGTCCATGATATTTTCAGTATTCTCTGCCAACACCACAATTCAATTCAAAAGCGTCAATTCTTCAGCAGTCTCTCTTATTCACTGTGCAGCTCTCACATGCATATGAAGCAACTGAAAATACCATGGCTTGGGTCAGGTGCACCTTGGTCTTCAAAGTGACATCTTTGCTCTTTAATACTTTAAAGAGGTTTCTTGGAGCAGATTTGCCCAGTGCAATATAACATCTGATTTCCTGACTGTGGCTTCCATGGGTGTTGACTGTGAATCCCAGTAAAATAAAATCCTTGACAACTTCAATCTTTACTCTTTTTATCGTGATGTTGCTTATTGTTCCAGTAGTGAGGATTTTTGATTTCTTTATGCTGAGGTGTAATCCATATTCAAGACTGCAGTCTTTGATCAGTTTTTCAGTAATATATCAGAAAATGTTTCACTGGTACTCAGAAGGTTTTCAGTTGTCACTTTTTTCAGAAGTTGAATGGTCCTGACTTTATTCCCAGTCTGTGTTCATCTGGAAGCTCTGCTGAAACCTGTCCACTATGGGTGACCCTGCTGGTATATGAAATACCAGTGCCATAGCCTCTAGCCTCAGAGCAACACACAAGCCACCACAGTGTGATAAACTGACAGATGAGTGGTGGATTTGGTGTGTGTGTGTGTGTGTGTGTGTGTAAGTGCTTAAATCCTCTTCACCTTCAGCAAGCAAGGCTGTGTCACCTGTGTATTACAGGTTTTTAATGAGTCTTTCTCCAATCCCAAAGTCACATTCTTCTTCATACAGTCCATCTTCTTGGATTATTTGCTGAGCATACAGATTGAGTAAGTGTGGTGAAAGGACACAATTGTGACACATATCTTTCCTGATTTTAAATCATTTAGTGTCCCCTTGTTCTATTTGAACAACTGCCTCTTGGTCTATGTACAGGTTCTTCATGAGCACCATTCTTCACAATGTTATCTACAATTGCTTATGATCCACACAGTCAAATGCCTCTGCATAATTAATAAAACACAGGTAAACATCATTCTGGTGTTCTTTACTCTCAGCCAAGATCCATCTGATATCACCAATGATATCCCTCATCCCATTCCCTCCTCTGAATGTGGCTTGAAATTTCTAGCAGTTCACTGTCAGAATACTGACACAGCATTTTTAAATTATTTTCAGTGTGATATTAATTATATTGTTCAATACTTTCCACATGCTATTGGATCACCTTTCTTTGGAATGACACAAATACTGATCTCTTTCAGTCGGTTGGCCAGGTAAATGCCTTCCAAACTTCTTGGTATAAATGAATGAGTGCCTCTAGCACTGCATCCATTCGTTGAAACATCTCTGAGTATTCTTTCAATTTTCATTGACCCTTGTTTTTCATCAATTTCATCAGTGCAGCTTGGATTTCTTCCTTCAGTACCACTGGTTCTTGATCATATTACCTCCTGAAATGGTTGAACAATGACTAATTCCAGTGACTCTGTGTATTCCTTCCATCTTTCTTTGATGCTTCCTGTATCATTCAATATTTTACACACAGAATGCTTCAATATTGCAGCTCTAGGCTTGAATTTTTTCCTCATCTCATTCAGCTTGAGAACTGGTGAGTGTGTTCTTCCCTTCTGGTTTTCTAATTCCAGGTGTTTGCATATTTCATTACAATACTTTATCTTCTTGAGCTGCCCTTTGAAATCTTCCATTCAGCTCTTTTATTCCATCATTTCTCCCATTTATGTTAGTTACTCTTCATTCAAGATCAAGTTTCAGAGTCTCTTCTGATATCCATTTTGGTCTTTTCTTCCTTTCCTGTATTTTTGATGACCTTCTGCTTTCTTAATGTATGATGTTCTTAATGTCATCCTACAACTTGCCTAGTCTTCAGTCACTGGTTTACAATGCATCAAATCTATTCTTCAGATGGTCTCTAAGTTCAGATGGGATATAATCAAGGTCTTACTTTGGTTCTCGTGGATTTGTTTTAATTTTCTTCACCTTCAGCTTGAACTTGCATATGAGCAATTGATGGTTCATTCCACAGTCACCTCCTGGCATTGTTCTGATGTTACTCAGCTGCTCCATCACCTCTTTCCACAGATGAGTCAATTAGACTTCCATGTATTAAATCTGGTGAGATCCATATGTATAGTTGTTTAGGTTGTTTAAAAAAAAAGGTATTTGCTATGAATAAGTCCTCGGTCTTACAAAATTCCATCATGTGGTCTCTAGTGTCATTTCAATCACCATGACCATATTTTCCAACTACGGATGCTTCTTTGTTTCCAATTTTTGCATTCCAATCACCAATAATTACCAATACATCTTGATTGCATGTTTGGACAATTTCAGACTGCAGAAGTTGGTAAGAATCTCCAGTTTCTTCATCTTTGGCTTTAGTCATTGATGTGTAAATTTGAACAGTAGTATTAACTAGTCTTCCTTGTAGGTAGCCTATCACTGACAGCATTATACTTCAGGATAGATACTGAAATGTTCTTTTTGATAGTGAATGTGATGCCATTCTTCCTCAATTTCTCATTCCCAGCACCATAGACCATATGATTGTCTGATTCAAAATGGCCAATAACTGTCCATTCCAGCTCACTAATGCCTAAGATATCAATATTTAAGCATTACATTTAATTTCTGACAACTTCCAATTTTCCTAGATTCATACTTTGTACATCCCACATTCCTATTATTAATGGATGTTTGCAGCCGTTTGTTCTCGCTTTGAGTCATGCTACATCAGCAAATGCTGATCCTGAAAGCTTTACTCCATCCATGTTATTAAGGTCAACTCTACTTTGAGAAGGTATTTCTTCCCCAGTCATATTTGAATGTCTTCCCATCTGAGGGTCTCATCTTCTGGATCTATATCAGACAATGTTTCATTGTAATGTTTTGTAAAGTTTTTCAGTAATATATCAGAAAATGTTTCACTGGTACTCAGAAGGTTTTCAGTTGTCACTTTTTTCAGAAGTTGAATGGTCCTGACTTTATTCCCAGTCTGTGTTCATCTGGAAGCTCTGCTGAAACCTGTCCACTATGGGTGACCCTGCTGGTATATGAAATACCAGTGCCATAGCCTCTAGCCTCAGAGCAACACACAAGCCACCACAGTGTGATAAACTGACAGATGAGTGGTGGATTTGGTGTGTGTGTGTGTGTGTGTGTATGTGTAGTAAATGAAAATGACAGGTTTAAAATATCTACAGGATATTTTTGCTAAATAAGTTACACATTGTAGATAAGGCAAGGAAGCAAAACTGAAGAAGACTTAAGGAATGACTTCTGCTTTTTTAGGTTAGCATTGCATGCTTAAGTATCTATTTTGACCAACTATGTAAAAAGTTTCTATGGCCAAACTCCTAGATGAGCTACATGGTAAGGGATTGTGGTAGTTTGATTTGTATGTCAGCTTGGCTGGGCCTGGTTGAGTGGCTGGGCAGCTGGTGGTAGTTAATCCCCATGAGGAGACTGGCAATCAACTCCATGGTGGGATCTCCACAAGCAGCTGGGTAGCTGCCTTTGGGTACGTGGTCTGCTTCCTGTATTTAAGGAGAAGCCTTTGGGAATGGTCTCTAGCCTATGGCATGCTTGGACCCTGCATGTAGCCGTGTCATTGCTCAGCAGCCTGCTATGCTCTGCTGACCTTGGGATTTACAGTGGACTTAAGTTAATGGCCTGCCGTGTGGTTTGGTAATATCGGGACTGTGCCTTTTTACTTTTCAACCTTGGGGCTTCTCAGCCTCAGTAGCCAGCAGCTGTCTGAGTGAAGAAACACCTCTAGCTCCAGTGGGCCAGGAGCAGGAGGCAGAGCTGGACCCCAAGGTTGAGGGGCTTTCACCCAGCCCCTAGAGCCTGGCACTTTGAACTTGGACTTAAAGCCTCCAAATTGTAAGAATAAACTCCCGTTTGTTTAAACTATCCCATTTGTGGTATATTTCTCATCAGAGTAGCACTAGGTAACCAGAACAAAATTTGGTACCAGGAGAGTGCTCTGACAGATACCTAAAATGTGGAAAGAGGAGTTGGAGTGGAGTGTGTCCTTGACCCGAGACCCTGGCAGAGAGACTTAAGGCATAACAGACAGCAGGAGCACAGCAAGAGACTGACTGGCATGAGAGATGGCAGGAGCAGAGCCCAGAGACTAGCATGAGAGACAACAGGAGCAGAGCCGAGAGAACCGGCATGAGATAGCGACAGCCTTACCAGCCCACAGAGGAGAAAGCTTGATGCCTTTGGTTAGGCGGCTTCCTGGCAGAGTGGGTTGCCTTGGGGCATTAATTGGTAAAAAGACCATCATAAAATGGAGTAGCAGGTTTGACTGGCCCATGGAGCAAGAAAGCGGAGTGTTTTTAGGGCAGGAAGATTTCCTGCAGAGTGGGTTGCCTTTGGCATTAATCGGCAGAAGTGGAGAGACCAAGGAAACAGAAGCAGAGCTGCCTCAGCCTTAAGCGTAGGACCATGGCCTTTGGGGGTAGAACGACCACAGCCCCTTAGGTTTCAAAGAGCCAAGCCTTCACCAACTTGGTTCTGGAGTGTGGGGCTGCTCGTTCGTGTGAACTAGTGGGATGGAGCCACAGCTGCTGCCCAAGAGTGAGAGGCGGTGCTGCCATGCCCAAGAGGGAGAGGAATGGGGCCCATTTCTAGGCCAAGGGGGTGAGGTCACCACTTAGGAACTAGGGGACCAGAGCCACCCAGTGGAGGAGATGTGTACAGATACCACCCATTGAAGATCTGTACAGGTGCCAACTTGACAAGGGGTGGAGTTGTGGTGGTTATGTTTGTGTGTCAACTTGGCTAGGCCTGGTTGAGTGGCTGGGCAGCTGTATGTAGTATTCCCCATGATGAGACTGGTAGTCAACTCCATGGTAGGATCTACCACAAGCCCTGAGTAGCTGCCTTTGGGATGTGGTCTGCTTCCTGTATATAAGGAGAAGCTTTGAGAATGGTCTCTAGCATATGGCACGCTTGGACCTTGCATGTAGCCGTGTCATTGCTCAGTAGCCTGCTATGCTCTGCCAACCTTGGGACTTACAATAGACTTAAGTTGTAAGTTAATGGTCTGCCATGTGGTTTGGTAACATCAGGACTGTGACTTTTTCCTTGTCAACCTTGGGGCTTCTCAGCCTCGGCAGCCAGCAGCTGTCTTAGTGAAGAAAATGCCTCTAGCTCCAGTGGGCCAGGAGCAGGAGGCAGAGCTGGACCCCAAGGTTGAGAGGCTTTCACCCAGCCCCTAGAGCCTGGCACTTTGAACTTGGACTTAAAGCCTCCAAACTGTAAGAATAAACTCCTGTTTGTTAAGGCTATCCCATTTGTGGTGTATTCTTGTCAGAGCAGCACCAGGTAACCAGAACAGGGATGAAAATGAGGTGTGACATCGAGGAGCTAAAGCCTGGAACTCCTTAGTAAAGGATGGAGTAAGGGGAGGGCTATGGAATTGGACAGTGATGGATTTATTCAGAGGGAGAAAACCAGCAACTTTTGGTATAGACTGAAATGGCAACCTTCCACCACTACATTTGGCTATGCAGGGAAAAATCAAAGCTCCCTCTCTAGAGACACATGGAGTCCACAGTATATAAAATAGTGGAAATTAAAATGATGAGACGTACTCATCCAGGACCAACAGAATTGATACAATCTCAAGGTCCATAAACATTAAAAATAGCCATGAACAGGAAGACGTTAGGCCGTAATGTTCAGGTCTGAAATGACAGTGCTTAATAAAATACTAGGTTCTCTAATGGGTGACATTAAAGCTAAAAATTCCAGAGAATTCACATCATACAGGCACTCAACTTACTTCATAATCAAACATACCACACTGTGTAGAAAGGAGAGGTAGCCTGAGAAGCCAAGAGACACAGGAGGAGGAAAAGAGGGAAGCAGAGAGGGAGGGAAGGTAGTTGTAGTGCAGCTGGATAGAGGCAAAAGGAACAAACCCTTTGTCTACCCAATTAACCTTTCTCCCCAAGACCAAGACCAGACCCATGTTGCCCCAAATAAAGCATAGCTGAAGTGTGGGGGACCATTATTCTGACTACTGAAGGGATTTCTCAAAGTATTTTTGAGAAAACAGAATTTTCTCCTCACTAATTTTAAACTCTAAGCCCTCAATTAAGATGCAACATGACTATAAAAATATAGAAAGAATAACTGTGTATATTCTAGAACAACAACAGTAAAAGGCATAAGAGATATATATTAAAAATGTGCAGAGCAAATTAGCAGGTCATACATGTCAATAATTATGACTTTCATGGATCCCATTCTCTATTTTATTAAACAATGGTTTTTGCATTTTATAACCTGTTGATTGGCCCCTCTGAAGATATTTTCATAGATTTAGGAGATTAAAAGGAAATGAATTCTAACAGCTATTATAGTTTCTCACTGTTAATCAGATTACTTTATAGTAGTCCACATTCATTCTTTTCAGGATCAAAGGAGAACTGATGTGTTTGAATTATGCTGTTGATGAAGAATACTGAATATACTCTGGACTGTTGGAAGAATGAACAAATCTTTCTTGGAAGAAGTACAGACAGTATTACTCCTTAAAAACAAGGATGGTGAGACTTCGTCTCACGTACTTTGGACATGTTATCAGGAGGGACCAGTCCCTGGAGAGGAACATCATGCTTAGTAAAGGAGAGAGTCAGCGAAAAAGAGGAAGACCCTCAATGAGATGGACTGACACAGTGGCTGCAACAATGGGCTCAAACATAACGATTGTGAGGATGGCACAGGACCAGGCAGTGATTCCTCCTGCTGTGCATAGGGTGTTGACTCAACAGCACCTAACAACAACAACAGCTTTAATATAAGAAAAATTCTGAGGAAGTGATCAAAATAACAGTGAAATGCTGGCAAGGATGTGGAGAGATTGGGACTCTCATACACTGTTGGTGGGACTGTAAAATGGTACAACCACTGTGGAAAGCAGTATGGCAACTCCTTAAAAAGTTGAAAATAGAAACACCATTTGACCCAGCCATTCCATTACTAGGTATATATCCTAAAGAAGTGAGAGCCATGACAA
>NW_006921762.1:6207694-6216147 GCF_000298275.1 Orycteropus afer afer
CATGTATAGGGTTGGCAGACAATGGTCCTATAACTTTATGTGTATGATCTGAATTCCCAGGTGTATAGTAGAGCTGACAAGGGACAAGGTTGTAGTCACTTCTTGGTCACAGCCAGCTATTCAGAGGGACCGAGCAGTTGAACCTGTGAGCTCGGGACCATAGTCACAGGGGACATGAAGCTCAACTGGCATAACATACTACACAAAACATTGTTTCACCTCCTACTTTGGCGTATAGCAACTGGGATCTTAAAAGCCTGCAAGTAGCCATCTAGATGCAACGAGAGGTCTCTCTCCTCGTCCAGCACAAAGAAGAATGAAAAAAAAAAAGACTCATGGAAAGAATTAGTTCTAGCAACTGGTATACCATGCAATCCCCAGCCTATATGACTATGAGACCAGAAGAACTAGATGGTGCCTGGCTACCACTGTCAACCACTCAGAGGGGGATCTATGTAGGAGACCCTGTATAGAGAGGGAGAACAATGTGGAACAAAACTCAAAAGCATTTGGAAAAAAAAAAGGGGGCGGACTAGGTTTGCTGGTCTCATAGAGTCTGGTGGAACCACTGAGACTATGGTCCCTAGCTGCCCTTCAGGTCTAGAGCTGAACCCACACCTGTGGCTTCCAGGTAAGCAAAAGACAGGCATAGGAGTTGAACATTTACCTGAGGCAGATACACTCCTTGGAGAGAATAATCAGGGGAGAAAGAAGGACTGTTTATGCACAGGGAGATAGCTCAGTGGGGAGGGGTGCATGGAGGGATGGACACAGGGAAGAGGTGACCGTCTGGAGGAAGTGGGAGGGGAGCTGTTGCACTGTGGTGAATTGTGGTAAATGAGACAAAGTGTATGTGAACTGCTGTATGGAAAGTGAATTTGCTCTGTAAATTTTAATCCAAATCACAATTAAAAAAAAAAAAAAGTGATGTGACTTGTCATAATTGAGACTACTGCATGCAATTATTGATGCACTTTAAACACTATCCGAGGCAGAAGCTAAACACAGTGGTTCAGAGAACAAAGTTTAAATTCCAACTACCCGCATTCCAATATGAGTGCTGTCATTTATAATCTGTGTGACTGGGTATATTACCCAACTTCTCCATGCCTCAGTTTCCTTCTCTGTAAAACCAGGATAATAACAGCAGCTAGCTCACAGGGTAAATCAGTAATAGTTAATGAACTAATGTGTGTAAAGCACTTAAATCAACTGAAACATTCTAAGCACTCAGTAGAAGTGAACTGTTATGACTTCTGCAGAAGTGATGGGCATGGACAGCCATTCATCTTGTGGCATGTTCTTTTGGTAAATGGAACTTTTCTAGTTGGCTGGTTTTAAAAATGTAAATATCTAAATCTTAAAATGGATTTATAGTTCCACACCATGTTTGTGGAACTTCACCGACACTGGCCCATCCCTCTGTCTGTTCTCTCCCTCATCCCCTCACTGCCACCTTTTTTTTTTTTTCTTGAGGGGTGCTGTGAGACTGGAGAGGAGGAAGAAAATGCATGAGAAATAGGGGAGTTGGCATACTAGTATTAAAAGTATTGAACGTTTCATTTTTTCCTCAAAAACTATTCATAAGCTATAAAGTTTTTAAGAAAATAGGTAAATTCTTAGGAAGTAATCTTTATAAAATGAACAAATCCAAATAACTTGTTAAATAGCACTATGCAGAAGTATTGCATAGAATTGTATTATTTCCACAACAAAAGCCATCGGCATTTACTCAAAATAGATTTTAAAAAGGAAATATCTTTTAAAGCTCCAGTGTTCTAATTTACAAATTATTAGTTTAATAATCAATTAAGATTCATCAGCCTATTGTATAGCTAAAGCTAACCAGAAGGCTTGCGGTTCAAACCCACCAGCCACTCCTCAGAAGGAAGGTTGGGCAATCTACTTCCGTAGTGATACGGCTTCAGAAATCCAAGGAGGGGTCACTATGAGTTGGGTCCTAATTGATGGCACATACCAACAACAACAAAGTATATAGATACAATACCGTTACAACGGGACATTTAAAAAAAAAAAAAAAAGCAAGAAAAAGAAAAGGAAGGGAAAACAAGGGAAGGGATGGGGAAAAAAATCAAAGAAAAGGAAAAGAAAATAAAATCTTTTTATTTCCCAGAATGATTAGCAATTGGTTTATAAACTTAAGGATTTAAATGACAGGCTAAGTGGCAACAGGCCATTACATTATCCTAACAGGAAAGAAACAAACCTAAGAATAATATATCTTGTTTTACACATAAGGTATATTCGGGAACAGTTGTGTGATGTACATATATAGGCATATCCAGTTATATTCCCACTGACTTGAATTGTATTAATTTTAGAAATGAAAAGCAATCCAATACACTTAATAAAAACTACATTTAAATTCTATTGCTGATAGGAGCTCTGGTACCATAGTGTCTAAGGCACTTGACTGCTAACCAGAAGTTTGGCGGTTCAAATCCACCAGCCACTCCTTGGAAGGAAGGTTGGGCAATCTACTTCTGTAGTGATACTTACTGCCTCGGAAACCCAATGAGGGGTCACTGTGAATCAAGTCCAACTCAACAGCACATAACGATAACAAATTAAATGAATACACATGAGAATTATACAATCTTCAAAATGTATCTTTATTATGCTGTTAGCTCTTGTAGAGTCAGCCCCCAACTTATGGTGACCCTGTATATAGCATAACTCAATGCTTCCCTTTCCTGCACCATCCCCATGACAGGTTGTAGATCAGACCACGGTGATTTATAGGGTTTTCATTGGCTGTTTTTCAGAAGTAGATCACCAGGCCCTTCCCCCTACTTTATCTTGGTCTGGGAGCTCTAGTGGCTTAGTGCCTAAAGCATTTGACTGCTAACCAGAAGGCTGGCAGTTCAAACCCACCAGCCACTCCTCCAAAGGAAGACTGGGCAATTTACCTCCGTAGAGATACTGCCTCAGAAACCCAGGGAGGGGTCACTATCCGGATCTGACTAGATAGCAATGAGTTTGTTTTTTCAGTTTTTGTCTTAGTCTAGAAGCTCCACTGAAACCTGTTCAGCATTACAATAAGAGGTAAGCCACTAATGACAGGTGGTAGCTGCACATGAAGTGCACTGGCTAAGAAGCAAACAAGGTCTCCTGCAAGGAAGGCAAGAATTCTACCTCTGAACTATACATTACTATAAATATTTGAGAATTCTTAATTTTTCCAGTTACGTGTTAAAAAAAAAACAAAACTAGCTATGGCATCAACAGAGTTTTCATTAAAATTATTACTCTGAAGATTAGGAGATGGGCCAAAATGTATTCAATTCTTCTGATTAACCATATTAGTGTTTATTTTTTAAAAAAGTACTTGCCTAAAAAATTGATCTACAGGTGGATAGATGAGTGGACAGGCTGAACAATCAGGTATGTCTAGGCAGGGGGTAGTGTTCCCATGTGACCTTGTATAGGGTTAGCAGACAATATATCTACAAGCATATTTGTATGTGCTGTAAGAATGTCCAAGTATATAGCAGACCTGACAAGGGGCAAGGTTGTGGTAGCTTCTTAGCCACAGCCAGCTACCCTGAGAGAGTGAGTCGTTGGACCTGTGGGCTCTGGACCATGGTTGCAGGGGACATCAAGCTCAACTGCCATAACATACTACACAAAAACATTTTTCTACATCCTGCTTTGGTGAGTAGCAACTGGGGTCTTAAAAGCTTGCAAGCAGTCATCTATATGGAACAATGGGTCTCTCTCCCTCCAGAGCAAAGAAGAATGAAGGAAACCAAAGATACGTGAAAGCAATTAGTCTAATGGATTGGTAGCAATTAGCCTATATGACCATGACACCAGAAGAACTAGAACTAGATGGTGCCCAGCTACCACTGTCAACCACTCAGAGGGGGATCAGTGCAGGAGATCCTGGACAGAGTGGGAGAGCAATGTGGAACAAAACTCAAAATCACACACACACACAAAACCAGGTTTGCTAGTCTGATAGAGCCTGGTGAGACCCCTGAGACTATGGCCTCTAGCCACCCTTCAGGTCCAGAATTGAACTCACTCGTGTGGCTTCCAGCCAAACAACAGACAGGCATATGGGGTGAACATTTACATCAGGTAGATATACTCCTTGGAGTGATCAATCATGGGAAAACAGAAGAGCAATGTTTTCATAGAAAGCGCAGAGGGTAGGAGCGCATGGGAGAGAAGGACACAGGGAAGAGGTAACTATGGGGAGGAAATGGTAAGAGAGCTGTTACATTGTGGGGAATTGCAGTCAATGATATGAGACAAAATGTGTATGAACTGCTGTATGGAAAATGAATTTGTTCTATAAACTTTCACCCAAATCACAATAAAAATTAAAAAAAGAAAAAAAAAGTATATGCTTAATTAAAAGAACTTGATAAAGAACAGACAGCTGGCTCTAAACATTTAGAACACCATTAAAAACGCATATCGAACTGCAAGGACCTGTGAATTACTTTCAAGTTCTTACATTCGAAGGAGCTTATAAAAATATTAGTGGTGGGGGGAGCATTTTCTTGTTCTATACTCAGAAAATTGTCCTCAAAAATTAATCCATGAACCAACCATAACTGCTGGGGAAATGGGATTATTATTATCATGTACTGAATAAAGGTGAATATGATCTAAGTGAATAATACCAAGATAAGGGTTGTTGTTGTTGTTGTTATGTGCCCTCAAGTCAGACCCAACCCATAGCGACCCCTCCTTGGGTTTCCCAGGTGGTATCACTACAGAAGTAGATTGCCCAGTCTTCCTTCCAAGGAGTGGCTAGTGGGTTTGAATCACCAGCCCTCTGGTTAGCAGTCAAGTGCCTTAGGCACTACGCTACCAGAGCTCCTAAGATAAGTGTACAAGGCTTATTTGTTAAAAGTTAGAAAAATGTCATCTTCACTTAAATATATAACTTTAAAAAAATTTAACTTTTAATTAAAGAATGTATGTCATTCATATCTAAAGTTTTGCATGTGTGTGTTTGTGAAAACACATAATTGAGAAAATATGATTAATAGAAACACTTCACTTTTTATTTATTCATTCATTCAAGAGGTATTTGTTCAGTATCTTCCATGTGTCAGGCTTTGAAAAGTAAACTTGAACACAAATTATGCAGATTTTATTTTTGCTTTGTGGCAATCATACCACCCCAAAGGCAGGGATGCTCAATAAGAAACTTAAAAAAAAAATAGTTATTATTTCTCTTGAAATATGACAGAATAAAAAATATTTAATTGTAGTAGTAATAATAGCAGCAAGCACTTTATATAGCACCTACTATTAGCCGGGTCCTGTTCTAGATACCTAACTTGCATTATCTCATTTAACCCCCAATTACTATTTTTATCAGCCTTTTACAGATTAGAAATCGAGGAACAGAAAGGTTAAATAACTTGCCCAAAGTCATACAATGGTTTCAGTCCCAGCTCTGAACCATTTCACTGGTCGGATTGTTAATCTAGGGCAGTCAATAAAAAGCATGAGGAGGGAGGAAGGGAGATAGAAAGAGAGGGAGGAAAAACCAGAGGATGAATTCATTAAATCATTAAACATAGTCAGTAAATGTACCATGGGCTTTAATAATAAGGAGCTAGTCATCTTATTTTTCTTCAAGAGAACAACACACACAAGAATCCTCCAATCTAAATGAAGTTGTTCTAAAAACAAACAACGCACAGCAAGTATATATACCAATCATCTGTGGTGCACCTCCTCTGTGTCTAGTCCTCTTCCAACAGCAGCTCTGACTTTCAGGTGGAGAGGCAGCCTGCCCCCACTTCCAGTCCACGAGATCTGTTGAGCAGCCACCCTAGTCCCACATGATCCTGGCTTAAGCCTATCAGTGTATCAAATTCACTAGCCACAGTGATTGGTTCAGGAAGGAGCACATGATCCAAGCCAGTCTAATCAGAGTGTACCTCATGAATTTTTGCAAGAATTCTGGGAGAAAGACTCATTTATTTCTTCTGAATTCAAATCAGGTAGGTAATCCCCTGCAAGCTGCTTTTAAGCTAGCAGTGATCTTGCAACCCATTGGGGCCCAAGAATGGAACAAACAGAAAAGAAACAGAACCGAATAATGGAAATAAAGGAACCAGTTCATCATGACACTTTTGAGTCATTAATTAAATACCATTTAATTTTATCCCTGAGCTGTTCAATTATATAAACTAATAAATTCCCTTTTTTACAAGGTCACTTGAGTTTTCTGAAATTTATATCTAAAAGAATTCTATCTGATGAAGCTACTGGGACTAGGAAGTAGTGTAAGGGTTGAGGGTTAAGAGTGACAGACCCTAAACTGTAAAATTGGCTGAGTGGAGGAAAAGGAAGGAAGGCTAGGAGGAGCCCTCTATCTTAGGCTCAAAACCAAAACCAAACACTGTCACTGAGTTGATTTCAGCTCATAGTGACCCCCACTGGGTTCCCAAGGTTGTAAATCTATATAAAAGCAGACTGCCTCATCTTCTTCTACACAGCAGCTAGTGGGTTTGAACCACCAACATTCTGGTTAGCAGCCAAAATGTTTAACCACTACTCCACCAGAGCTCCTTTCTATCTTAGGTGAGGAAGGTGGAAATCATTGTTACCCAGGAGTAAAACAGTCCATTAAACTCTCACCTCTTTTAACATTGGGCTCTAAGTACATACTTATAGAGGCTAAAAAACTTGAGGACTTGGTGATAAAATATCAGGACATTAGGGCAAGTTGATAACTTTCTAAGACCTGTAGAGGGTCCTAAGAAAAATAGACTTGTGCCCACTGAACTTGGCTTCAGAAAGGAGAGAAAGAAGAAACCCTGTTTTGACAGGAAAGTTCTTTCTTAGCTTGTAGTCTATAATTGAAGAAGTTTGAAAATCTAGTTATCTGGAGAACTGCAGATTTGGAAAAGCCAAATTTCCCACACCAATATAAATTTAGAGCAATATAGGGCACATTGATGGGAAATAAAACAAACAGCAAGTCTAGGACTGGGAAGTATCCTGACACCCAGGCTCCTACAAATACCTGCTCTACTTCTTTTCTGAGGAAAATGTCCTTCCTCATTGTACAATTGCAGTCTGGGATCAAGGAGCATGTCAGCTGTGTCTTCCTGCCATAGACTCTTGTGGTTAAAGGAATGAAGTATCAGTCTTGTAGATGTCACATCAATCTTCCTGGCCTTGATGTCTTTTGACCCCTAACATATACAAATCTAGAAACATCATCCCCATTTCTCTTCAGCTACATACACCTTCTGAAAAAGGTATATGTAAAAAAAAAAAAAAAAAAAAAAAGTTCCACAAATATCTGTAGCTTTTACTTGTCCAGTACTTCTTCCATGTCTGTTCCTTCTTATTCCAATAACAGCTATGACTTTCAGGTGGCACTTACTTTTAAACCTTAGCTGTGACATCCCACTCACTAAACTCAATCTCCAATCTTACCACTTCTTTCCCTTATTCCTAGTACCAATTTTTTCTGACTTCAGTAAAACCTCCATTCCCCTGGCTTGCCCATTTCCTTTCTATTTTCTGTCAATGCTATCTTTTGTTTCTTACTTGTCTGGAACACATGCTTAGATTGTATTTCCCCATCTACCCTGCAGTTAGTTGAGGCCAAATGACTGAGTTCTGGTCAATGGAATGTGAATGGAAGTCATGTGTGTCACATCCAAGCTGGTTCTTAAAAAAATTCCCTCACAAAGGCTTCTTTCTCTTTTCCATTAGCTGGAAGAATGAAGAGGATTCTGAAATCCTTCACTGACCATGTGAAATAGGGATGTTCTCTGCCATGATTCATCTTTGCTGGATTATTCCAGCAAGGTGAGTTAATCTTCTATTGTGTTAATCTAGTGAAATTCTGGGATTATTTGTTACTTAGGTGGCCCATCCTAACTAATGTATCAATCAAGACCATTTATATTATATTATACAATTCTTCACTTGAACCCATCTCTCTTCAAAATTTGAATTCATTTGTCCTCTTGAGTTTACTTGTACCTCCCTAGAAAAACCCCAACTTGGGGTATCAATTCAGTTTGCTTTCTAATTTCTGTGCTACATTCTGACTGTGGAGTACAAGAGCAATTCACAAGACCAGGTGGACTAGTGCCACTGCTGCTCAGATGTTCCTCAACATTGTATAGCACCTTCTACTAGTCCAACTGGCAACTCTGTCATCTATCTTAAACTATCAGAAACATCTAACATCATTAATCACTCCCTTTTTCAAACTTTCTTTCCTGTGTCCCCTTGACTACACTCCAAGTTTTCCTACCACTCCCATCATTTAAATCTCCTTTACAGTTCCTCATCCTGTCCCAGATCGTCTTACTCCATCATCCTTTAAATCTCATATTTCCTTTTAATCATTTGTAGGTGATCTCCTTTACTACCATGTCTTTAGCTACCATATATATGTGTATGTATGTGTGTGTGTGTGTGTGTGTGTATACACA
>NW_006921762.1:6216312-6227666 GCF_000298275.1 Orycteropus afer afer
AAACCCACCAGCCACTCCTCGGAAGGAAGGTTGGGCAATCCTACTTCCGTAGTGATACTGCCTCGGAAACCCAAGGAGGGGTCGCTATGAGTTGGGTTCGACTCGACGGCACATAACAACAACAACAATACACATATATAGGCAACACTAAAATTTGTATCTCAGCCTAGATGAGTCTTGAACTTTAAACACTACCGATCTCTCCCACGTTGTTAGATGTCATTGAGTCAGTTCATTCTGACTCATAGCAACCCTATGTACAACAGAATTAAACAATGCCCAGTCCTGCACCATCCTCACAATCTTTGCTATGCTTCAGCGCATTATGACAGCCACTGTGTCAATTCATCTTGTTGAGGTTCTTTCCCCTTTTTATTGACCCTCTACTTTACCAAGCATGATATCCTTCTCCAGGGGCTGGTCCCTTCTGACAACATGACCAACATACATGAGGCAAAGTCTGGCCATTCTCACTTGTACTTCTTACAAGACAGATTTGTTCATTCTTCTGGAAGTCCACTGTATTTTCAGTATTCTTCATCAGCATCACAATTCAAAGGTAACCATTCTTCTTTGATCTTCTATATTCATCGTCCAGCTCTCACATGCATATGTTATTGTTGCTGTTAGGTGCTGTAGAGTCAGATCTGACTCATAGCAACCCTATGTACAACAGAATGAAACACTGCCCAGTCCTGTGCCAGCCTCATAATACTAGCTATACCTGAGCCCATCGTTGCAGTCACTATGTCAATCCATCTCATTGAGGGCCTTCCCCTTTTCCATTGACCTTCCACTTTACTAAACATGATATCCTTCTCCAGGGAATGGTCCTTTCTGACAATATGAACAAAGCAGGTCAAACGAAGTCTAGCCATGCTCACTTCCAAGGAGCATTCTGGCTGCACTTCCTCCAGGACAGATTTGTTAGTTCTTCTGGCAGTCCATGGTACTTTTCATATCCTTCATCAACACCACAATTCAAAAGCATCAGCTCTTCTTTGGTCTTCCTTATTCATTGTCCATCTTTCACATGTATATGAGGCAATTAAAAACACCATGGCTTGGACTAGGTGCACCTTAGTCTTCAAAGAGACATCTTTGCTCTTCAACACTTTAAAGAGGTCTTTTGCAACAGATTTGCCCAGTGCAGTACATCATCTGATTTCTTGACTGCTGCTTCCATTGGTGTTCATTGTGCAACCAAGTAATATGAAATCTTTGACAACTACAATCTTTTCTTCGTTTATCATAATTCTGCTTATCGGCCCAGTTGTGAGGACTTTCAATTTCTTTATGTTGAGATGTAACCCATACTGCAGACTGTAGTCTTTAATTTTCATCAGTAAGTTTTTTCAAGTCATCCTCACTTTCAGCGAGCAAAGTTGTGTTATCTGCACATTGCAGGTTGTTAATGAGTCTTCTTGCAATCCTGATGCCATGTTCTTCTTCATATAGTCTACCTTCTCAGATTATTTGCTCAGCATACAGATTGAGTAAGTATGATGAAAGGATACAACCCTGACTCATTCCCTTCCTGATTTTAAACCATGCGGTTTAAGGTTTATCCTATTGTTCTGTTTGAATGACTGCCTCCTGGTCTATGTACAGATTCCTGATGAGCACAATTAAATGTTTCAGAATTCCCATTCTTTTCAATGTTATCCAAAATTTGTTATGATCCACACAATTGAATGCTTTTTCATAGTCAATAAAACAGAAGTAAACATTTTTCTGGTAATTTTGCTTTCAGCCAAGATCCATCTAACATCAGCTATGATATCCCTTGTTCCTTGTCCTCTTCTGAATCCAGCTTGCAATTCTGGAAGTCCTCTGTCAATATAGTGTTGCAACCAATTTTAATTATCTTCAGCAAGATATTACTTGCATGTGATATTAATGATATTGTTCAGTAATTTCCACATTCTGTGGGATCACCTTTCTTTGGAATGGGTACAAATATGGATCTCTCCAGTCAGTTGGCCAGGTAGCTGTCTTCCAACTTCTTGACATAGACAAGTGAGTGTCTCCAGTGCTGCATCCATTTGTTGAAACATTTCAACAGGTATTCTGTCAATACCTGGAGCCTTGTTCTTTGCCAATTTCTTCAGTGAAGCTCCAACTTCTTTCCTCAGTACCATCGGTTTTTGATCATATGCCACCTCCTGAAATGGATGAACATCAATCAATTCTTTTGGTACAGTGACTCTGTGTATTTCCTCCATCTTCTTTTGATGTATCCTGCATCATTCAATATTTTGCTCATAGAATCTTTCAATGCCTTTGCATAGTCAATAAAACACAGTAAACATCTTTCTGGTGTCCTTTGCTTCTAGTCAAGATCCATCTGACAACAGCAGTGACATTTGTAGTTTCACATCCTCTTCTGAATCCAGCTTGAATTTCTGGAAGTTCCCTTTTGATGTACTGCTGCAACCATTTTTTAATTATCTTCAGTAAAATTTGACTTGCGTGCAATAATGTGTGTGTGTGTGTATGAATCCATGTGACAGAGAAGCAAATCATCAGGGCTTTCTCCCATGAAGCTAGAGGGTGGGTTTGAACTGCCAACCTTCCAGTTAGCAGGCTAGCACTTAATTAACCCTTACAAAAGTTCTCTTCCAACTCTACTTCCTAAATATATTTTGAATCTGCCCTTTTCCGTATCTCCTGCTACTGACATTCACATTTTCTTACCATAATTAATTAAAAAATCACACTCACAATTTCCATATCTCTAGTTTTCCAAACATTCAGATATGCTGACACATAGATCTTTCTAACATACAAGTCAGATGACATTCCTTTCTCTATTGGAATTTCTCCAATGATTCCCATAGCCTTTGAAATAATAGTTCTCTGTCTTTTTTGAAGTCTGGACAAATGTATCCAACTTCCCATTTTATAGTTATACTTAGATATCATACTCAACAAACCCAATCATGCTGACTATGGATCTAAATATGACTTTTTCACTATATTCCTTTCTCCCTGAAGAATACCACCATCTTACCTGTCGCTTAAGTCAGAAATCTGGGTAGCATCCCTGAGAATTCCCCCATGTCTCTCCCTGCATCACAAACCCTATGATTCTCCCACTTAGTATCTGTTGACAAATTTTTCTGCTTCTTCTCACATCTAGTACAAACGCCCTAACCCAGACCATCATACTCTTTTGTCTGAGGCTATGTTCTAATCAGTCTCCATTTTCCAGTTTTTTCTCCCCCTACTAAACCTTTTCTCCACACTATAAGCAGAATGATCTTTCTAAAATGTTATTAGGATCCTGCTTAAAGTTTTATAATGATACTTTCAGAGTTACAAAATCAGCTCTAATGGAGTTTACATCCTAGTAAAGAAAGATGAAAAAAAATTTAACAAGATTATTTCAAATAATGAAATGTAATAGATAGAGGCAAGAGTGTGGGGAATGAGAGGTCTTTAGATCCAATATTCAGGGCTGGCTTCCCGCAGAAGTGATAATGTTTCAGCAAGACCTGAATCCCTGGAAAAGGGGGCAGACTTCAGTTTGGTTACTTACCATCATCACCTCTGGACTGTGAATGCCCTGAGGACAGGGTTTGTGTTTCGTTCATCTTTCTGTTCTAAACACCCATCACGATTTTTTAGCAAACATGAGTGTGGAATACATGTTTGATGAATGAACAGAAGAATAATGTTTAAATGTCTGGATAGTCCAATTTTAAACTATTTAACTGTATGTTCGTCTTTTTTTGTACATTGCTGAGATCCACTTGTGGAACTACTAAATTTCTAGGCAGACAAAAACAACTGGTTTCAGACTTTAAAGAAGTTTTCCTTTCCTTAAATCTTTCTGAAATATCTTCAGAACAGATGGTGCACAGGTCTCACAACCAGGAACCCTAAGAGGATATCAGCATGAATGAGCCACATGCTAGGATGTTACCGGGTGTTTCAGCTCACCAACCATACAAGCAGGTATCATTCAGCAGGCTGGGCTACAAGCCTCCCTGGCTTTGAGCTTCTAAATAAGCAGAAACCCAAATCAACATCAGATAATCAGATTCATAAAGAAAATGGCCTCAAATCATTATGGCTCACTTCTGCTAAGAAGGAAAACAATATAAAGAATCCCTTAAAATACTGTGTAGCATATAAATTACTGGATTTGATTCTAGAAAATAACATATATAGGTCTATATTCTCTTCCTTATAAAACTGATTTTTTTTAAAAAAACATATTTGGCAATAAAAACTGACCTGACATGAGGCTATTTATATCTTTACTTTAATCTACTTGCTGTGATTATTCATTTATTTCACTGCAGAAATACAGTGTTTCTGATTACAAGCTGATACCTCCAACCTTACAGGGATGTTAGGTAATGTATGATATATATATATATGCAATAGAGACATGCATATATGTTTTTTCCTAAAATTGAAAAAATTCTGACTTTCAAGACAAATCTATTATCTTGAGTTATAAAATTTCCATAACATGTTGGCTTTGAAGTAGAGGTAGTAACTAGATTACAAACAAATTCCATTCCTAAATCTGTCTTTAAGTAGACTTTATACATAAGTTGAAACAGTTAGGTATGGTTCATGTATAACATCAGTTAGTCATATGTATCTCACTGTCGTCAAGTCAGATCCAACTCATAGAGACCCCTCCTTGGGTTTCCAAGGTAGTATCACTGTGGAAGTAGACTACCCTACCTTCCCTCTGAGGAGTGGCTGGTGGGTTTGAACTGCCAGCCTTCTGGTTAGTACTCAAATGCCTTAGGCACTAATCCACCAGAGCTCCCAAGTCCAATGTGTCATGTTGTTGTTACTATGTGCTGTCGAGTCGGACCTGACTCATAGCGACCCCTCCTGGGTTTCCAAGGCGGTATCACTATGGAAGTAGATTGCCCAACCTTCCTTCCGAGAAGTGGCTGGTGGGTTTGAACCACCAGCCTTCTGGTTAGCAGTCAAGTGCCTTAGGCACTACGCTACCAGAGCTCCTCAATGTATCATACACAGTGTATTTTCCTATGCATAAAAAGCAATAAGGAAATACTTCCAGATACACTAAAATATCTTTAACATAGTAATACAGCAATGATAATAATAATAGTGTTTTGAGGTGCATCACAAAGTAGCATCTACCTGTTATTATGAACTACTGCGCATACTTTGAATTTTTAATATTATAGGCTTTACGGGGGTTGGTTCATTAACTATGGGTTGCGTGCCAATAGGACGCTCGTAATCCGGGGACTACCTGTACTCAGTAAAGTCACAGAAACATAATTAGCATGATTTTAACATTTGGAAATAATATTATTGAAAGCCATTTCAAGTTACCTTTCAAGTCTGATTCAAAATATGCCTTTATGACATTACACTATTGTTTTACCTATCTGCATATACCTCTATCAGCTAGAGATGCTTCTGAGGAAAGTTTTATAGATAGATTCTTCATGTCACACCCAGTTTTAATTTGTGCATTGCAATCAGAAGAATAATTTGCCATAGTTCCTCATTTTCCGAAGTGTTTAATTTTTCTGGTTTTATAACTTTGATCATTTTTATACTTTTTTTTTTTTTTTCTCCCAGAAGCTTCAAGAAGCAGCACCTACTTGCTGGGAGCAAGGTTTCTTCTGCTCTTTGCAGGACACATATCCAGTACTAGGCTGCAAACTTTATTACATATGTTACTTTGGATCTTCACAATCACCCTGCAGAGATATTTTCTATTCTTCTCTTCATAGGAATGATCAGAATGAGGCTCAATTTGTCCAAGGGCCAAAAGGCTACTAAGTGGCAGAGCAGAATTTGAACCCAGGAATGTCTGGCTCCAAAGTCTGTTTCCTCCAAAACTCAAAATCAAAAAAACAATAATACTGCCATTGAGTCCATTTCAACTCTTAGCACCCCTCCAGAACAGAGCAGAACTGCTCAGAGGGTTTTCAAGGGTATTTGACTGCTAACCAGAAGGTTGGTGGTTCAAACCCACCAGCCACTCTGCAAAAGGAAGACTGGGCAATCGACTTCCACAAAGATTTACCACTTTGGAAACCCAAAGGTGGTCGCTATGAATCGGAATCGACTCGATGGCAGTGAGTTTGGTTTGGAGTTTAATCTTTACACAGAAGCAGATTGCTAGAGGTCTTTTCTCCTGCAGAAAGGCTGGTGGGTTCAAACCACTGAGTTTTTGGTTAACAGCTGAGTGCTTTAACCACTCTGCTCCCAGGGCTTCTCTTCCAAACAACATGGGACACTTAATTGACCCATCTCTAATTTTATTTTCAACTAGTGCATAGTTAGAAGGAAGACATTAAGGCTGCTTCTTTCATGGGAGAAATGAGAATGTAATTGCTGAAAAATAGAAACAAAACCAAATTTGCCTGTGCTAGAAATTTGACAGTGTGATTATACTTCTATAAAATGAACATATAGTATCTGGTTCTAAAAGATTCAATTCTAGAACCAAATAAAATGCCAATCAATGTAATTTTGCTTTATTATTTTTTTTAAAAAAATAAATGTGAATAATTGGAGTTAGGTAGGCTTATCAACAAATACACCAAAGTCAGATGCTCAATATTCACCCACTTTTCAGAAGCATCATCTACATGTATTGGAAATATAATCATACATGGGGATGATTAATACAACATAGCATAAAAGGACAGAAGTGAAGATCATTAATGATTTTAATTATTTTAAGGCCCATTAAAATTAGAGAAATATCCAAGCACCCACAGTGTTAAGGGTTGATTACTGTAGCATTTTAGAGTTTACTAGTTCATACCTTTAAATCACAGCAAGTTATTAGCAGTGAAGGGATGAACCCTCTTAAGAGGATTTTATTTCCATGATAGGGTGTTATGGACAAGACACTCTAAGTTTTAAAAAAAATTAGTAGCAAGCGCTAGTTGAGTTAATCAGTTAACGACAAACTGTGCCCATGGGAAGCCAAATGAAAAAGCAACAGTAAGCTTACAGAACTTAGCTCGTACAATTTGCCTTGAAGGCGGAAGATTGGTTCCCTGAAATAGCAAAGAATTATATGCTTTAGTTAAGAAAAAAAAGTTTTTTGTAAAGAAAAGTCTGTTATTACCTCTTCTCCTTTCAAAACAATGGGGGAAAAATCTAGAGCAGAGGTTTCAATTTGTTTAATAATTGTACCTCTGGTTTTAAAAAAGAAATAACTATGAAATCATCATTGTTTTGACTTGAAAAGAAATAACAATGCAAATATTCATTATCACATAAAACATAAAAGAAACAGCAAACTGTCAGAGTTAATGCAATCTCTGCAGAGCGCTATTAGTCAGAGACAGCCAGACAGCACAGAACACAAAGCTCAAAGGATCAGATCTTCATTGGAGTTAACATCTTCATTAACCAGCAGGAATTTGGTGGCAGAGATTAAGGCCAACAACTGCCTTCTTTATGAGCTGTCCCTTCACTGTTACCAAGCTGTGCAAATGTGTGAACTAGTCAGCAGCACCAGAAAGCTCATGCAACTACTTATCATATTTTAACCTTGAACTGACTCACAGATTCAGTGTTAAATCAAAGTTAAGGGTAACATAAGCAGGCAAAATAGGATACAAGGAGCCAGATTTGAAAAGCAGAGCAAGTAGCAGACATTATTTAAAACAAATCAATATGGTTAACTGCAAAACAGCCAAAAATAAAATGTAATTCACTCCAAAAAATAAAAAAATTTAAAAGCAAAAAGGAAACAAAATAAAAAAGCTGCATTTCAAGCAAACTTTGCACATCATTAATTTGCATTTAAAAAATAGTCAATCAAGCGATTTAGTTTAAGTTGTTTTGAGCATGCATTCACGATTTTCTTACACAATTCCTACCTGATTTCCAATTGTGTTTTTCTTGTGAACCTGACTGCTCCTCTGCTGAGCACTGAGAAAAGCAAAGGAAAGCAACACTGAAGAAACATGTTAAGAAGTTTTTGTCTGAACAAGTAACAGAATCTAAAATACATACAGGCTTTTTTAAAAATAAATAAATAAATGAACAACAACCAAGGCAGTGCTAATATAAAAAATATAGGTCAGTTTAGTTCTGGAAGAAAGCCAACTCAGCTGAATTTCTAGTAGCAATTAACAATCACAAACCAAAATATGATAACACCACAGGAAGAAAAGCTGCATTAACAACAGTATAAGTTAAGGTAAGTATTTGTGACATCCCACAGTTATACAGAGTAATTGTGATAAACATTAACTGTTAAGCTTTATTGAGCATATACCTTGTTCTAAGAGCTTTATAGGTATTAGTGATTTTATCTCTTATAACAACCCTATGAGGTAATTATTATCCTCATTTTACAGACGAGGAGTCTTGAGTCACAGAGAAGCTAAATGACTTTCCCAAAGCCGCTCAGCTATTAAGTGCTGGTACTCAGTAGCATGTTTCCAAATTACAAACTCTTTGTGATATTGCAAAAAGGTATGGGGCAGCAGCGTCTGATCTCCTCTAAACATTACTATGGAGGGAGAGACTCACCATCAGCATCAACAGACTGATTCCTAAAAGGTCAAGGTTAGACATGCTACCACCCTCTGACTCTTTTTGCCATTTCTGCACCAAGAGTCCCTCCCGATAAGTCTACTTTTCTGCTGGGTTCAATAATTCATTGCAATAGCCACACATCACTCACTGACAATACTCACGATTATGGAGTTTATTAGTGAAGTAACAGGTTACAATTCAGGATCAGAAACAAGTCCAAATACAGTTCTTCAATCAGGACAGCTTCTTCTCAGCTGTGCCACAGACATGCTTCTCTCTGGCCTTGGACACAACTCTATTAGCTTTGCCAATAGGAGGCCAAAGAGGTACCCCACTCCACCAGCAAGCCCCCTGCCTGAAGGCACTCAGCTTTCTTGCTCCATGGGCTAGGAAGTCCATCACTCTGTTTTGGGCCAGTCTCTGGGTTCTGCTGCCTCTCCTGCTGTTTCTCTGCCAAAAAGGTCCAGCACAAGGATCTTGGGTCCTAGGACACACTCCACTCCCAGCTCTTCTCTCTTGATGGCAGCAAGATTCCCCACTTTCTGCCCCTGGGATGGCTCATTTTAATTTAAGCCTAGCAGGATGGCAAAACTCACCAGTCCCCATGTTAGCATTCCATACATCTTATCTTCATGGTCCATCCACACAAGGGTGCTATCTGCTTTGTTTACATTTTTAACAAGTGATCTAATCCCCTTGGTGGTGATAAGCACCTCACATTTACATAGTCCCACCTAGTCATCTGATGGAAGTTACAAAGACCATGGCTAGAAGAGCCATATTTACTAAGTAATTAGTTGCACAATAGATATTATCCAATCTCATTGCTTTACATTCCACTATATCCTGAAACTCCTTTAGTGTATCTCTAGCTTGGACCTGTCCCCCCAGCTCTACATTCACATGTGTTTTTGATAACTCAGAATTTCTACTTGGATCTCTAATAAGTCACAACTGATTTCCTGATATTCTCCCTAAAACCTGCTCCTACCAAAGTCTTTCCCTTTTTAATTTGTAGCATTCCTTATTTCCAAATACCAAAAACCTTGACTCCTCTTTTCTCTCATACCCATATCCAATTATCAGCAAATACTGTTGACTCTATTTTCTTAAAATGTATTTAGAATGCAACCATCTTTTTTTTTTTTTTTTTTTTTTACCACTTCCATTGCTACCATTTGATCCAAGCCATCATCATCTCTCTCCTGGATTGTTGTAATTACTTCTTCTTTGCTTCCATATTTATTCCACTAAAGTCTACTTTCAACACAGAAGCAAGAGTGATGACTTTGAAAGGAGATCGTGTCACTCTTTCGCTAAAAACCTTCCAAAGCCAAACACTATCATTCTACTCTTGGTAAAAGCCAAACTCCTAACTGGTCCATGAGGTGCTAATCAGCTGATCTCCACCTCTCTGCCTCGTTGATCTCATCTCCTCCTCTTTCCCATCTTGCTCACTGTAGAGGTACAGCCATACTGGCCTCCTTGCTCCTTTTTGAATCCATAAGGCACACTTTTTCCCCATGTATCTGCATGGCTCCCTTTATCAACTCCTAAAAGTCTTTGCTCAAATGTATCTTTTCAGTGAGGCCTACCTACACTGACCCATCTATTTAAAATTGTATTCTCCCCTTTCTTCATCACTCCCATTCCCTTTACTCTGCTCTGTTTTTCTGAATGGCATTTTTCACCTTCAAACATACTATATAAACCAGTTCTATTAAGTCAATCCTGACTCATAGCAATCCCATGTATGTTTGGATAGAACTGTGTGCACCATAGGAGTTTCAATGACTGATTTTTCAGAAGCAGATAACAAGTGCTTTCTTTTGAGGTGCCTCTGGGTAGACCCAAACCTTCAACTTTTTGATTAGCAGCCAAGTACATTACCATTTGTACCACCCATACCACAAACATATTATATAGTTTACTTATTTATCATGTTATTGTCTATCTCCCTTCATTAAACTGCAAGTTCCTTGTGAGCAGTTTTTTTCCCCCGTTTTGTTCACAGCTATATCCACAGTGTCTAGAAAATACCTGACACATAGTTGGCTTCAATTAGTATCTGTTGAATGAAAAACCCAATGAGGCTGATACCATTATAACCTCCATTTTACACATGAGCACAGAGGAGTTAAGAGCTGGATATGACCCTGACAATTTAATCCCAGAGCCCACACATTTAGGTACTAGATTACCTTGTCTTTCAAAAAAATGAAGGCTCCTAATATGGACTGGATAAATTAGTATATTAACTGATTTTATTGTATTGTTGTAATGCTTACATGTATGCATATATTCAAAATTTTATAGTTTCAGTAATTATTGCCGAAGAGGCTTTAATAATAAGTTGGTGATAATCACCAGAAAGAAATAGTGCCACTAGAAATCAGAAAATCTGAGTCTTAGTTTTACTAAGCATATATGCAAATTCGAATTTATTTTACCACATTTCTTTAAGGAAAAAAAAGAGAAGGATAGGGATAGAAAACTGGAAAATTGTTAAAGCTTTTCTTGCTCTAAAATAATTCACTGTAATATTCAGAAAGCACTTTAAACTGATAGTCTCTGTGAGAAATACATAGAGGTTTATAATAAAAATTAATTGAAGTTCATCAGGGATAGTGCTTTTGTGAAATTTTCATGAATTGTCTTAAACTGAATGAACACTCAAATAATGGAATGAACATGTTGTTTTGCCTAAACTAAAACTTTTAAATTTTTTTAAAACAATTTAAAAAATTAAAAGTTGGAAATACAAATACCATTTGACCCAGCCATCCCATTACTAGGTATATACCCTAAAGAAGTGAGAGCCATAACAAGAACAGATA
>NW_006921762.1:6229666-6259665 GCF_000298275.1 Orycteropus afer afer
CCAACCTTCCTTCCGAGGAGTGGCTGGTGGGTTTGAACGGCCAGCCGTCTGGTTAGCAGGCAAGTGTCTTAGCCACTATGCTACCAGAGCTCCCACCCCTATAAATACAGGAAGACTTCTAATTCTTTTCTGTATTTGTAAGAGAGATTATGGCAATCTAAGAAAACACAACTTATTCTGGGAAGACAAGCAATACCCAATTCTCTAATTCTTTAATGGTTTAAGGAATCTGTTTTGGAGATCAATGGAATAGCATAAAATGAGAAAAAATAGATTAAAGGTATCAGTAAACTGTTTAAAATGATGGGATGCTGTGGTTGAACAGCTTGTTACAACTTCTTGTTACAACTTGTTACAACTCAGAACAGTTGATTTAAACAGCAATCTTTTGTAATCTTCTGCCATGTATTTAAACTATTTTACTATATATGAAGCTCATGAAAAATTATACACTGTATTTAACTGAATTTGAGGAACAGGTAGGTGATAAAGGCCAAACTGTACTTGGTTACCAAGGGTATTTTTACGTATTTTTAAAATAATATTTGAGTTTTTGGTGAAAGTTTACACAGCAAGTTAGGTTCCCATTTGACAATTTCCACACAAGTTGTTCAGTGACAGTTACATTTATCACAGTATGTCAACATTCTCTTTAATTGCATTCTGTTTATTTCCTTTCCAGTACTCTAGTTTCCCTGCCTTCTCATCTTTGCTTTTGAGAAATTGATTACATTTTGATCTCATACTGATGGTTTTTAAATAGGGCACCAATCTTGCAGGTAATATCCTTTATTTTGTGTGCCACTCTGCTATTTTGCCAAAAGGGGATCTCAGAGAATAGGCTCAACTCTAGGTTCAAAGAGTGTTTCAGAGAGAGAGTTTCAAGGGATCCTCTGTTCTATACTGCTCCAATTTGTCTGGCCTTTTTTTTTTAAAAAAAAAATAAGAATTGAGTTTGTTTCATATTTTTATCCCATTCTATCTCGGACCAACTATTATGGCCCCAGTCAGAATGGTAGTAATTAATGGTAGCTGGGTGCCATCTATTTCTTCTAGTCTCAGGGTAGATGAGCTTGTGAGTCTTGTAGACTTGATTCTTCTCTGTGCTTTTGGTTACCTTCTTACTGCTTTCCTCCTGGTGACTAGAGACCCATAGTTGCATCTTAGATGGCCACTCCAAGCTTTTAAGACACCAGATGCTACTCACCTCACCAGAATGCAGATCATGATTTTTGTGAGCTATGTTATACAAATTGACGGAGTTGTCCCATGAGACTATGGTCCTAAGTCTTCACATCCAGAAAACCAATGTTAGAAGATATTTGGTTATTTCTGAAGAGTATGTGTATTTGTGTCTTCAATGAACATAATGCCTATATCCACATATATGGGCTTTACACATACCTACAGATACATCAAGGCACTCTTGTGGCGCAGTGCATTTGACTGCCAACCAGAAGGTTGGCAGTTCAAACCCATCAGCCATTCTGTGGAAGAAAGATGGGGCAATCTACTTCTGTAAAGTTTTACCACCTTGAAAATCCCATGGGGATCGCTATGAGTAGGCAACAACTTGATGGCAGGTTTTTTTTTTTTTTTTTAATAGATACGTCAGGAGCTCTGGTGGAGCAGTGGTTAAAGTATTCAGCTGCTAACCAAAAGATTGGCAGTTTGAATCCACCAGGAAGTACACGCTTCTGTAAAGATTTAAATCTGTGTCCTGGAGGGTCGCTATGAGTCAGAATCAACTTGATGGCAATGGGTTGGGATTTTTTTGTTTTATAGTTACTTCTACCTGTTCTCA
Organism: Orycteropus afer afer; assembly: GCF_000298275.1. Classification (NCBI taxonomy): domain Eukaryota; kingdom Metazoa; phylum Chordata; class Mammalia; order Tubulidentata; family Orycteropodidae; genus Orycteropus; species Orycteropus afer. The sequence continues at coordinate 6,231,471 of NW_006921762.1, forward strand.
CCTACATATGCATCTGTACCTACCCACAAACCAACCTGTCTATGCCTATCCATATGTATTCAAACACACATTGTTATTTTGGTAGTGCTGTGCTCACTACCTCCAAAATGGATACCACTTCTTCCATCACCAAAAATAACTAGCCTTTACTGTATAAAGTATACTTTCCCTACACACATTCCCACTCTTCCTGATAACCACAAATGAACATTGGTCACTCTGTTTAACTATTCTTGCCTTCTTATAAAAGAAGGGTTTACAATATTTGTCCTTATATTCTTGACTTATTTTACTTAGCATTATCCCCTCCCAGTGCATCCATGTTAGGTTTCATAGACTCATCATTGTTCTTTAGGTTGTGTAGCAGTCCACTGTATTCATGTATTACAGTTTGCTTATCCATTCATCCACTGATGGACGCTTTGATTGTTTCCATTTATTTGCTATTATGAATAAAACAGCAATAAACACAGGTGTGCATATGTCTGTTCATGTTATTATTTTTAGGTCTCTAGGGTATATGCCTATGGTCGCTTTGAGTTGGAACCAACTTGACAGCACCTAACAACAAAGGGTATATATCTAGGAGTGGGATTGCTGGATCATACTCACTGCCTACTACCATCAAGTCATTTCCAACTCATAGCAACCCTATAGGACAGAGCAGAACTGCCCCCATAGGGTTTCCAAGGCTGTAAATATTTACAGAAGCAGACTGCCTCATCTTTCTCTCACAGAGCAGCTGGTGGGTTTGAACCACCGATGTTTTGGTTAGCAGCCAAATGCTTTAATCATTACACCACCAGAGCCTATGCTGGAGTACAGGGTAGCTCTGTACCCATATTCTGGGGGAGTTTCACCAGTGTCTATCCGACCACTAAACCTGGTCTTTTTCCTTTCTTCTGGAGACCATAGGCTTCTTTTACTGATCTTTTTCTAATTGCTGGAGTTGTTGGTTTAAGGTATTGATTTTAGTTCTTTCTTCTTTTTTTGATGTGTGCACTTACAGCTATAAATTGAAATCTATAAATTTCACTATGTCACAAAGGTTTTGGTACATAATGTTTTCATTCTCATTTGTTTCTAGAAATTTTTTTATTTCACATTTCATTTCTTCTGTTACCCAGTAGTTTTTGAGCAGTGTATTCAGCTTCTGTGTATTTGATTTCTTTTCCCCTGATCTTCCTATTATTGAAGTCTAATTTTATAGCATCATGATCCAAGAAGATGCTTTGTAGTGTTTCAAAGTTTTTACATGGTTGATGTTTGTTTTATGGACTAAGATATGATCTATTCTGGAGAATGATCTATGTGCACTGAAAAAGAATATATATTGGTTTTTTGTTGGGTGGAGTTTGGTCTCTCTCTCTCTCTCTCTCTCTCTCTCTCTCTCTCTCTATATATATATATATATATATGACATGAGTTCAGGTTGGTTGGTTGTTTTGAGATCTTCTGTATCTTTGCTGATTTTCTTTCCACTTGTTTTATATTTCATCAAAAGTGATGTGTTGAAGTCTCCTACTACTGTTGTACAATGGTCTTTTGCTCCTTTCAATTCTGTTAATATTTGCTTTAAATATTTTGGAGCTCTTTCTTTGGGTGAGGGATATTTAATATGGTTAAATTGGTGAATTGTCCCTTTTATCATTATATAATGTCCTTCCTTGTCCCTTATGCTAGTTTTTGCCTTGAAGCCTATTTACAAGAAATTAATATTGCCACTCCTGCTTTATTTTGGTTGCCATTAGCTTGATATATTTTTTTCCATCCCTTGATTTTTAACTTATTTTTATCTTTTTTTCGCAGGCGAGTCTCTTGTAAGCAACATATTGATGGTTCTTATTTTCTTATTCATCCTGCCACTCTCTTTCTCTTGACTACTGCATTAATCCATTTAAATCCAGTGTAATTAATGACTGGTATGAATTTTTTACTGTCATTCTTTTGTGTTTTTTATTGTGGTATTCATAGTGTCTTTGTTCTGAATATTTTTCTGTGATGAGTTCATTCTATTATTGTGATTTCGTTTCATTTTCTTCATTGTTGTTGATTTTGTGTTTACTAAGTCCTTGTTATTTTCGTATTTTGGTTAGAAGGCTTATTAATTTTCTTCGTGGTTATTTCTTTGTGGTTACTCTCTATTTTGTTTTTTATCTTCCTACATTTGGAATAGTCTGTTCTATATTGATATCATCCTGCTTCCTCTCCATTTGGAAGCTCTGTAATTATACCATTTATTCCCTCTTTCATATGTAGTCGTCACTGTTTACAGATTGATACCTCTGGTTCTCTACTTTTATATTCATAATATTATTTCAGTTTTGAGAATTGTTTCTCTGGGTTGGTTTCTGGGTGATGTTGGTATGTGTTCTGATCTTCGATTGTTGTCTTTCATTGTTCATTTTCTGTCCAAAGGACTCTCTTTAGCATTTCTTGTAAAGCTGGTCCAGTTTTTACAAATTCCCTTAATTTCTGTTTATCTGGGAATGTCCTAATTTCACCATTGTATTTGAGGAACAATTATTTTCTGTCAAGGTTTTACATATGTTATCCCATTGCCTTCTTGCCTGCATAGTTTCTGCTGAGAAATCAGAGATTCATCTTAATCAGAGTTTTGCCCTGGGTAGGCATCATTTTGTTTCTCCTGAGCTGCTCTCAAGATTCTTTCTCTGTCTTTGATTTCAGAAAGTTTGATCATGATATGTCTTTGTGACTTTCTCTTGGGGTCTATACTGTATGTCCTTCATTGAGCTTCTTGGATGGATATATTTTCATCTTTCATGATATTGCGGAAATTTCTGTTACCAAGTCTTTGACAATTTTCTGTTTTATTATTATTATTATTATTTTGCCTCCTCCTCTTCTGGAATTCCAATCACTTGTAGGCTATTTCTCTTGATATCATCCCATATAACTCTTAGGTTTTCTTCAATCTTTTTTCTGATTTTTCCTCATACAAGCTGGAGTCATGGATTTGTCTTCTAGATGGTCCATCCATTTGTCTTCTAAATGGTCCATCCAGTCTTCAGAAAATTCTATTCTACTCTTTTGTCCTTCCAATATGTTATCTATCTCTGTAATTTTAATGCTAGTCTTTTGGATTTCTAATTATTATTTTTGTATGATTTACAATCATTTCTTTATTTTGCCATTTTGCTCTTGTATTTTTTCCTGAATTCTTCAAGGGCATTTCTGTCTTTTCCTTTCTTTTGTTTATGGTTCCCTTCAGCTCTTGGAAAGTTCTATATCTTTTGAATTCCTTATCAGGTAGTTCTACTATATGTTTGTCCTCATAGAAGTTTCCTAGTTGTTTATTTTGGTCACTTGCTTCCACTATCTTTTCCAGTTTCTTTGTCTGAATTAAAGTTGTTTGTTGTCTCTGAGATGTTTTGAAGTTGTTGAATTTATTTGTTGATTATGTGTTGATTATTTTTCACCCTGTTTTTTTTTTTTGTTGTTGTTGTTCTTGTTTTACTTTGTTTAGATATATCCAGATGGGTAGGTTAGGTTTGTTTCTTTGGTTGTTTTCTTGGTAATAGTGGGGTGCTCCCCAGCTGTCTCCAGGTGGGTGGAATAACAGAAAGGAATGTGAGCATGGGTCTCTTGCTTTTCATGTAAAGGATCTGTGGGTGGGATGAGCAGGTCTTATCCATCATGTGCCATTGATCCAATGGTTCAGGAGCATGTGGTAGTGCTTACCCATTAGGTGAAGTGGTAGGTGCAGTAGATATGGCTGACTAATGGAGAGTTAATGTCCTCTTCCTTACTTCCTTCCAGATCTGTCCACACTGTGTCTCTATTGTAGTGTGGATTCTGTGAAATTGGTTTTGCCTTGTTGCATAATGCCTCTGTGCCTTAAAATGGCCACACTTCATCAGGTCCTGGCTTCTTCTCTCTCCCTAGTCACGGTTCTCACTCCATCTCCCTTTCCAATAAGTGCACAATCTAATTATTTATCTTATCATTTGATACTCAGAGTCCCAGGAATATTATTTATATCTGTTTCAATTGTTTTTTCTGGGTGTCTGTTGTAAAGGGATCAGGCAGAGTGCGTTACCAGTATGCCATCTTGTCTCCAACTTCCTCATATTGTCTTCTTGATTTCTTTTCTTTCTTTCTTTCTTTTTTTTTTTTTTTTGGAGTAGTCTTTGTTAATGTAGAGGAATGCAACTGATTTATTTTGTGTGTGTGTTAATTTTGTACCTTGCAGCATTGCTAAATTCTTCTATTAGTTCCAGAAGCTCTCTTTAAGATCTCCTGTATATAGAATCATGTCATCTGCAGATAGAGAGAGTTTTACTTCTTCCTTTTTGATTCAGAAATCTTTTATTTCTCTTTCTTGCCTTATCCCTCTGGCTAGAATTTTCAGTACAATGTTGGATAACAGTGGTGATAATGGGTATCTTTGTCTTGTTCCCATTCTCAAAGGGAAAGCACTCAGGCTTTTTCCACTGAGTATAATAATGTCTGTTGATTTTACATACATGCACTTAATTATGTTGAGAAATTTCCTTTCTAGCTCCAGTGGCGTAGTCCCTAAGGCATTTGACTGCTAGTCACAAGGCTGGAGGTTCAAAACCATGAGCCTTCTGGGAAGGAAGATTAGGCAATCTATTTCTGTAGAGATACTTCCTTGGACACCCCAGGAGGGGTTGCTATGAGTCGAATCAACTTGACGGCAGTGAGTTTGGTTTTTGGTTTATGCCTATTTTGCTGAGAGTTTTTGTTGGGATTTTATCAAATGACTTTTGTACATCAATTGATATGATCATATGGTTCTTTTTCTCTGTTTTATGTATATGATGGATTGCACTAGCTTTCTAATGTTGAATACCCTCATAATCCCACTTGATCACAGTGTATGATTTTTTTGGATATGTTGTAGAAGTTTGTTGACTATAATTTTGTTGAAAATTTTTCCATCAATGTTCATAAGGAATACTGGTCTGTAATTTTCCTTTTTTGTTATTTCTTTTCCTGGTTTAGGTGTCAGGGTAATTCTGGCTTTATAGAAAGAGTTCAGCAGTGTTATTTTTCCTCTTCTGTTTTTTAAAAGATTGAGTAGGATTTGTGTCAACTCTTCTCAGAATGCTTGGTGGAATTCTCCAGTGTAACCATCTGGCCATGGGCTAATTTTTATTGGCAGTTTATTCATGACTTCTTCTATCCTCTTTTATAATGGGTCTGCTTAAATTTTCAACCTCAGTTTGTGTTAGTTTGGGTAGGTATTGTGTTTCTAGGAATTTGTCCATTTCATTTAAGTTTTCAAATATGTTAGAGAACAATTTTTCATAGAATTCACTGATGAACCTCTTTATCTCTATTGGAATGGTTGTAATGTCAGCAATTTCAATTCTTCATTTATTTTATGCCCCTTCTGATTTTTTATTTTGTCAATCCAGCCAGTGGTTTGTTTATTTTATTGATCCTTTCAAAGAACCATTTCTGGTCTTGTTAATTCTTTTAATTGTTTTTTTCTGTTTTTCAATTTTGTTTATTTCTGCGTTATTGTTTCTTTTTTCTGGCAGCCTTTTGCTTCTTTGCTCTTCTTTTCCTATCTGTTCAAGTTGTCAGTTTAAGTCAATGAATTTGGATCTTTCTTCTGTTTTAATATAAGGAGACTTGGTGGTGCAGCAGTTAAAGCATTAGGCTGCTAACCCAAAGGTAAGCGGGTAGAACCCACCAGCTGCTCCATGGGAGAAAGATGAGGCAATCTACTTCCATAAAAATTTATATCCTTGGAAATCCTATGGGGCAGTTCTACACTGTCTTATGGGTCTCTATGAGTGGGAATCAACTCAATGGGAGTGGGTTTTGGTTTGTTTTCATGTACATATTTATTGCTATAAATTTCCCTGTCAGTACCGATTTTGATGTGTCTCAAAGATTTTGATATTTTAATATGTTGAGTTTTCACTTTCATTTGATTTTCATTTGATTCTAGCCATTTTTAACCGTACTTTTATTTCTTCTATAATAATAATAATAAATTTGTTATTTCTTCTTTTTTTATAATAATGTATATTTAGTATCCACGTATTTATTCTTTGCTCCATATTTATCCTGTTGTTGATTTCTAGCTTCATATTGTTACCGTCAGAGAAGATGTTTTGTATGATTTTGATCTTCTTAAATTTGTTGAGACTTGTCTTGTATTCTAGCATATAGTCCATCCTGGAAAATGATCCATGTGCACTGGAGAAGAATGTGAATTGTTCTGATGTTGGGTGGAATGTTCTATATATGTCTGTTAAGTCCAAAAAATTTATGGTTTTATTTAACTTCTCAATGTCCTTACTTACCTTCTTTTTAGATGTTCTGTCTGTAACTGAAAATGGTGTGTTAAAGTCCCCTACTATTATTGTGAAGTTGTGTATGTTTGTTTCATTTTAGTCAGTATTTCTTTCACATGCTTTTGTGCACTGCTATTAGGTGCATATATATTTATATTTCTTATGACTTCTTGCTGAATTGATGCTTTAATTATTATGTAATGTCCTTCTTTATCTACTGTAATAGATTTTTATATAAAGTATATATTTATTATTATTATTTTTAACTTTGCAGTGTTCTCTCCCCTCCCCTCCCACCCCTGGTACCCAACAAAGAACATTTCCATCCATATATAAACCTTTCCTTGATTTCTTGCAATAATGAACTAATCCAATATTTGCCCTTCTGTGACTGACTAATTTCACTCAGCATAATGTCCTCCAAGTTCATCCATGGTATGTGGTGTTTTACAGATTCTACATTATTCTTTAGTATTGCATAATATTCCACTGTGTGTATGTACCATAGTTTGCTTATCCATTTTTCTGTTGATGAGCACCTAGGTTGTTTCCTTTTTTTTTTTTTGCTATTATAGTGTTGCTATGCACATGGGTGTGCATATATCTCTTCTTGTCCTGGCTCTCACTTCTTTAGAATAAATACTTAGTAATGGGATTTCTGGATGAAATGTTATTTCTAATTCCAACTTTTTAAGGAATCACCATACTTTTCTCCAGAGTTGTTGTTGTTGTTGTTAAGTGCCGTCGAGTCGTTTCCGACTCATAGCGACCCCATGCACAGCAGAACGAAACACTGCCCGATCCCGCACCAGCCCCACAATCCATGCTATACTCGAGCCCATCATCACAGCCACTGTATCAATCCATCTCGTTGAAGGCCTCCCCCTCTTTCGTCGACCCTCCACCCTACCAAGCATGACATCCTTCTCCAGGGAATGGTCCCTCCTTACAACATGACCAAAATAGATGACACGAAGTCTGGCCATTCTTGCTTCCAAGGAGCATTCTGGCTGCACTTCCTCCAGGACAGATCTGTTAGTTCTTTTAGCAGTCCATGGTACTTTCAGCATTCTTCGCCAGCACCACAACTCAAAAGCATCAACTCTTCTTCGGTCTTCCCTATTCATTGTCCAGCTCTCACATGCATACAAGGCGATTGGAAATATCATGGCTTGTGTCAGGCGCACCTTAGTCCTCAAGGAGATATCCTTGCTCCTCAGCACTTGAAACAGTTCCTTCGCAGTTGACTTCCCCAATGCTACACGTAGTCTAATGTCCTGACTGCTGCTTCCGTTGGCATCGATTGTAGAACCAAGCAATGTAAATTCCTTGACAACCTCAATCTTCTCTCCATTTATTGTGATGCTGCTCATTGGTCCAGTTGTGAGGATTTTTGTTTTCTTTATGTTGAGATGTAATCCATACTGCAGACTGTATTCTTCAACCTTCATCAGTAGGTGCCTTAAGTCATCCTCACTTTCAGCAAGCAAAGTTGTATCGTCTGCATATCTCAGGTTGTTAATGATTCTTCCTCCAATCCTGATACCACGTTTTTCTTCATATCTCCAGAGTGGCTGTATCATTTTACAGTTCCATCAGCACTGTTTGAGAGTCCCAATCTCTCCACATCCTCACCCGCATTTGTAATGCTTTCTGGAATATTTGTAATATTTTCTGACTTGTTGAACTTGGGTATTACTGCTGATTTTTGTTGTTGTTGTTGTTATGTGCCATCAAGATGGTATATCATTGTTGTTTTGATTTGTATCTCTCTAATGGTTAATGATCATGAACATTTCTTCATGTGTTTGTTGGCCAACTGAGTATCCTCTTTGGCAAAGTGACTATTCATGTCTTCTGCCCATTTTTGAATTGGATTGCTTGTCTTTTTGTTGTTGAGGTGTTGGAGTTTTCCATAAATTTTTGACACAAGTCCCTAATCAGATACGTTGTTGCCAAATATTTTTTCCCAATCTCTAGGTTCTCTTTTGAGAAAGATAAATCTTTTGAAGCACATAAAAATGTAATTTTCAGAAGGTGACATTCATCTAGTTTATCTTCTGCTGTTTGTGCATTTTGGGTTATGCTTCTCGTTGTTGTTGTTAGGTGCTATCAAGTCATGTCCGACTCATAGCAACCCTATGCACAGCAGAATGAAACACCACCCAATCCCTCGCCAGCTCCACGATTCCTGCTATACTTGACCCCATTGTTGCAGCCACTGTGTCAATCCATCTCATTGAAGGCCTTCCCCTCTTTCCTCCAGGACAGATCTATTGGTTCTTTTAGCAGTCCATGGCACTTTCAGCATTCTTTGCCAGCACCACAAATCAAAAGCATCAATTCTTCTTCTGTCTGCCTTATTCATTGTCCAGTTCTCACATGCATATGAGGGGATTGAAAATATCATGGCTTGTATCAGGTGCACCTTAGTCCTCAAGGAGACATCTTTGCTCCTCAGCACTTGAAAAAAGTCCTTTGCAGCTGACTTGCCCAGTGCTGTAAGTTGCCTAATGTTCTGATTACGGTTTCCATTGGTGTCGATTGTAGATTGTAGAACCAAACAATGGTTGGCAATCTATTTATGGCATATATTAGGGACCCTAAATATGCCCCTATTTTTCCCTTGAGGAACTTTATAGTTTTAGATTTCACATTTAAGTCTTTGATCAATCTGGAATTAATTTTTGTGTATGGTGTGAGGTACAGATCTTATTTCATTTTTCTGCAAATGGTATTCAGTTTTGCCAGCACCATTTTTCAAAAAGACCATCTCTTCCCCATTTAATGAATTTCAACCATTTGTCAAAAATCAGCTTACCATAGGTCGATGGATCTATTTCTGAGTTCGCAATTCTGTTCCAAGGCTCTATGTGTCCATTCTCGTACCTATGCCAAGCTGTTTTGACTACTGTGTCTGTATAGTTGGTTTTGAGTTCCAAGAGTTTGAGATCTCCTATTTTATTCTTCTTCTTCAACAAAGCTTTGCTTATCTGAGGTCTCTTTCCTTTCTATATAAAATTAGTGATTGGTTTTTCCATATTGTTAAAGAATGTTTATGAATCATGTTATCATTTCCTTCATTGCTGTTGCTTTAGTATTTGTTAAATATTTGTGCTTGTCCTCTTTTTAAACACCAGCCACTCCTCAGAAGGAAGATGGGGCAATCTACTTCTGTAGTGATACTGCCTCAGAAACCCAAGGAGGGGTTGCTATGAGCCGGGTCCAACTTGACGGCACATAACAACAAACAACAACTTGACTTCCTTATCATTTAGAAGGTCTGTATTGGATTGCACTGAATATATAGATTACTTTGTGTAGTACTGACATTTTCACTATGTTCAAGCTTCCTATCCATGAACATGGTATGTTCTTGCATTTATGTAGATTTTTTATGCTTTCTTGAAGTAGTCTTTTGTAGTTTTCTTTGTAAAGATCTTTTGTGTCCCTAGTGAGATTTATTCCCAAGTATTTTAATGTTTTGGTAGCTATTGTAAACGGTAATCTCTTTGTTGGTGTAGAGGAATCCAACTGATTTTTGGGTGTTGATCTTGTATCCTGCCACTATGTAATCTCTCAGGTAGTTCCAGTAGTTTTTTTGTTTGTTTGTTTGTTTTTTTCCCTGAGTCTCTTGGGTTTTCTAAGTACAGGATCATATCATCAGCAAACAGGGATAGTCTTACTTCTTTCTTACCAATTTGGACGTCTTTGGTTTCCCTTTCTTGCCTTATTGCCCTGGCTACAACTTCCAATACAATGTTTAATAGAAGTGGTGACAGAGGGCATCCTTGTCTGGTTTCTGTTCACAAGGGGAATAGTTTCAGTCTCTCTCCACTGGGAATGATGTTGGTTGTTGGTTTTGCATATATGCCTTTTATTATGTTGATGAATTTCCCTTCTATTCCTATTTTTTCAGAGAAGTTTTATCAGAAATGGATGTTGGATTTTATCAAATGCCTTTTCCACATCAATTGATATGATCATGTGGCACTTTTCCTTTGTTTGATGGATGATGTTGATTGTTTTTCTAATGTTGAACCATCCTCACATACCTTGTATGAACCCCGGTTGGTCATAAATTATTATTTTTTGATATAATGTTGGAGTCTATTGGCTAGGATTTTGATGAAGATTTTTGTATCTATATTCATGAGGGATATTGGTCTGTAGTTTTCCTTTTGAGTGATGTCTTTGCCTGGTTTTGGTATCAAGGTTATGTTTGCTTCACAAAATGAATTTGGGAGGATTCCATCCTTTTCTATGTTTTGGAATAGTTTGAGTAGGATTGGAGTCAGTTCTTCTCTGAACATTTGGTAGAATTCTCCAATTCTCTGAGCCAGGTCTTTTTTGTTGTTAACTTTTTTTATGACCTGTTCAATTTCTTCTTTAGTTATGGGTCTGTTTAAATTTTTCACCTCAGTCTGTGTTACTTTAGGTAAGTAGTATGTTTCTAGAAATCTGTCCATTTCTTCTAGATTTTCAAATTTGTTGGAGTACAGTTATTCATAATATCCTGATATTATCCTTTTGTTTTTTCTGTTGTGATATCACCCATTTCACTTCTCATTCTCTCCCTCTTTTCCTTTGTTAACTTTTCCAGTGTTTTGTCAATTTTATCAATGTTTTAAAAAAACCAACTTCTAGTCTTGTTGATTTTTTCTATTGTCAATTTTAATTTCATCGATTTCTGCTCAAATCTTTATTATTTCTTTTCTTCTGGTGACTGTAGGCTGTTTTGGATGCTCTTTTTCCAATTGCTGGAGATGTTGGGTTAATGTGTTGATTTTGGCTCTTTCCTCTTTTTTGATGTGTGCATTTACTGCTTTAAATTGGCCTTTGATCATTGCTGTGTCCCAAAAATTTTGGTAGGTTGTATTTTCATTGTGTTTGATTCAAGGAACTTTTTAAGTTCATTTTTTATTTCTTCTATTAGCCAGTCATTTTCAAGGAGGGTGTTACTCAGTTTCCTCATGTTTGCTCTTTTTCCATTGATCTCCCTACTGTTGACTTCTAATTTTATAGCATTGTGAGCTGAGAAGATGCTTTGCAGTAGTTCAATGTTTTAAATTTATTAAGGCTTGCTTTATGGCCTAACACATGGTCTATCCTAGAGAATGTTCCATGTGCAGTAGAAAAGAATATATATTGTGCTGTTGTTGGGTGAAGTACTCTGTAGATGTCTATTAGGTCAAGTTGTTGGATTGCATTGTTTAGTTTTTCTTCATCTTTGTTGAGTTTCTTTCCAGTTCTCCCTGTGATTGAAAGTGGTGTATTAAAGTCTCCTACTATGACTGTGGAGTCATCTATTTGTCTTTTCAATTCTGTTAAAGTCTGGTTTATGTATTTTGGGGGTCTTTCATTGGGTCCATAGGTATTTATTTTGGTTATATCTTCTTGTTCAGTTGATCCTTCAATCATTATGTCCTTCCTTGTCTCTTACGGGGGTTTCTGTCTAAAAGTATATTTTATCAGAAATTAATATCACCACTCCTGCTCTTTTTTGGTTGCCATTTGCTTGATTTATCTTTTTCCAACCTTTAATTTTTAGTTTATTTTTGTCTTTCTAAGTTGTGAGTCTTGTAGATGGCATATTTATGGGTTATGTTTTCTTATTCAGTCTGCAACTCTCTGTCTCCTGAGTGGGGCATTTAATCCATTTACATTCAGTGTAACTATTGAAAAGTATGAATTTGTTGCTGTCATTTTGTCATTTTTTTCTGTGGTGTTCTTGGTTTCTTTGTTCCACATAATTTTCTGTGCTGAGCTCATTTTGTTTATGAATCATGTTGTCATTTCCTTCATTGCAACTGTTTTACTATTTGTGCTTCTCTTCTTTTTTTATTGTGATGTGAAGGTTTATCATTTTTCTTTGAGGTTACACTGTGATTTATAATTTTCTTCCCAAGATTAGAACACTCCCTTGTGTCTTGAAATTGTCTAGAGTTCCTTATCATTTAGAAGTTCTGTAACTACACTATTTTATCCCTCTTTTTGGTGTGTAGTAGTTCTCATTTGCCAATTGATGTCTCTGGTTCCTTGTTCACAATCTTGTAAGTTTATTTCACTTTGGATACTTTTATAACTTGGTTGGGTTCTGGGTTATGTCACCATGAGTGTTAATGGTCAATTGTTGTTTGCTGTTGTTGGTTCTCTGTCCAACCAAAAACTAAACCAAACTCACTGCCATCAAGTCAGATCCAACTCATAGCAACCCCTCCTTGGGTTTCTGAGGCAGTATCACTACAGAAGTAGATTGCCCAAACTTCCTTCCAAGGAAGTTCTAAGTGGGTTTAAACCGCCAGCCTTCTGGTTAGCAGTCAAATGCCTTAGGCACTAAGAGCTCCATCTCTGTCCAAAAGACTCCCTTTAGCGTCTCTTATAAAGTTGGTTTGGTTTTAACAAATTTTCTTAATTCTGCTTATCTGGAAATGTCCTAATTTCATCATCATAGTTGAGGGACAATTTTGCCGGATATATAATTCTTGGTTGGAAATTTTTTTTCTTTCAGGGTTTTATATATACTATCCCATTGTCTTCTCACCTGCATGATTTCTGCCAAGAAATCAAGAGTTTAGTCTTATCGGTTGTCCTTTGCAGGTAACTTTTTGTTTTTCCCATGCTGCTTTCAGAATTCTTTGTCTTTGGTTTTGGTGAGTTTGAAGATGATATGTCTTGGTGATTTTCTTTTAGGGTTGATCCAGTTTGGGGTTTGTTGGACTTCTTGAAGGGATATAGTCTCGTCTTTCATCATGACAGGGAAATTCTCTTCCAACAAATTGATAGTTTTCTCTGTGGTTTTATTTGTCTCTTCCTGTTCTGGAATTCCAATTACATGTAGGTTATTCCTTTTGACAGTATCCCACATGAACCTTAGGCTATCTTCATTTGTTTTGATCTTTTTTCTGACTGATCCCTTTCCAAACAAGTATTGAGGTATCTGTCTTCAACTGCACTAATTCTGTCTTCCATTGATTCAATTCTACTCCTTTGCCCATCCAATGTGTTATCTATTTCTAAAAATTTAGTATTAATCTTCTGGATTTCTATCTTAGATTTTGTATCATTTCTAATTTTTCACTCATTTAGTCATTTTGTTCCTGTATTGTCTTCCGAAATTGTTCTAGGGTTTTCTCTGTGTTTTCCTCAATTTTGTCAGTGTTTTCCTTGATCTGTCTCTCCATCCATTGAAGGTGTTGTTGTTGTTGTTATGTGCTGTCTAGTCAGACCCGACTCATAGCTACCCCTCCTTGGGTTGCCGAGGCAGTATCACCACGGAAGTAGATTGCCCCATCTTCCTTCCAAGGAGTGGCTGGTGGGTATGAACCACCAACCTTCTGGTTAGCAGTCAAGTACCTTAGGCACTATGCTACCAGAGCTCCCTCCATTGAAGGTGCCCACCTACAATTCTTTTCAACTCCTTCTCAGGGAGTTGCAGTGCTGCTTCTTCCTCAGCAATGTGTTCTGGGTCTGTACCCTGGTCCCTTGTTTCTACCACTTTATCTTGCTTGTCTGTGTGGACCGTGATGGTCTGTTGTCTCTGAGATATTGTGACATTTTTGTGTTTATATTTACTTTGTGCTGAACAGGCAGGGAGATAGTATCTTGGAACTCTAGTGGTGTAATGCCTAAGGCATCTGATTGCTAACCAGAGGGCTGGTAGTCCAAACCCACCAGCCACTCCTTGGAAGGAAGACTGGGCAATCTACTCCTCAGAAACCCAAGAAGGGGCCGCTATGGGTCAGGACCGACTCAACAGCAATGAGTATGTTTATTTTCTGACTACACAAGAGTTAGACAGAATCACCATCAGCAGTCCTAGGACTGTTCCTATGAGGTCAGACATGCCATGACTCTCCAGCCCTCTTACCAACCTTGACACCAACTGTCCCTCCCACAGTACCCACCACCTCTTTGCTTGGTTCAATAATTCACTGCAGTGGCCACATGGAATTCACAGATTATGGGGTTTATTAGGGAACCAACAAGCTACAATTCAAGTTTAGGAATGTGCTGAGGATATAGTTCTTTGATCAGGACAGTCTCCCCTCTACTGTGTCCTTAGACATACCTCTTTGGTCCTTGGCCTATCAGCCTGGCTTCTGTCTCTGTGGGCCAGGTAAGCCTGCTGCTCCGTACCATGCTTCAGTCTGGCATCTCTCTTAACCAGGCATCTCTCCCAGCCTGGTGTCTCTCCCAGCCGTGCATCTCTCCCAGTCAGGCATCTCTCTCAGCTGGGCATCTCTCTCAGCCAGCAGTGAGATTGCCCCCTCTGCCTCCAGGAGGGCTCATTTTAAGCCTGACAGAGTGGCAAAACCAACCAATCCCAATATCAGAATTGTACACACCTGAGAGAGAGCAAACTTTCCCACAAGATTACTTCATGGTGTGCCAACAGAAATACCCTAGGTGGATGAGTTTAACAATCAGGAGATGAAAAGTAGCTACTCAGTTGTTCATGGCAGATTCCAACAAGGAGTTAATTGCCACTCTCATTATAGAGAATAACTACTATCAGCTGCCCAGGCAAGTTGACAAACATTTGTATGGTCCCACCCAGTAATCCAATGGGAGTTACAAAGACTATAGCTAGAAAAGCCATACCCTGTAATTCACTACAGTACAGTTGGTGATTATATGTTGGAGTGATTCACCCAAGTCTTTTGTTTTCTTTGTTTTGTTTGAATGTTAACTGAGTAAGTCCTCCTCTATTCACTAATTGGCAGCACTTATGCACTCATCACCTGTCTCCTTTCCAGTTATTAGCCTCCAATATGTGCATGCTTTCCTTGGCAAGCAGAGCCTATTCATAGGTCTCTGGAATCTGAAGGAGAATGCTGTCATTTTAAATATCCAAAATGGTTGCCATTTGTAAACATTCAAAATGGTCATGTGCTTCAGACAGTTTAAAGTCCACAGTTCAGTTTGTCTCCTTCTTTGCTGTTTCCCTTTTTAGTCATCAGACACTGCACACCACGCAGTTCTTGGTGAGCAGGGCTGGTTTTTAGGTTAATTCTCAGGTCCTAACACAACTTGGAAATATTCAGGTTGTCCATGCCATCAGAATAGCTGACAGTCCGCAGCTCTGTTTGTCTCCTTACTCACTGTTTTCATTCAGGTTCTTCTACTAGTTGGTGTTTAATCCATTTCTGTATCCTTTCTTTCAAAGCTCAGGGCTCCAGGATTATCTTCTGTATCTGTGTCAATTAGTTTCTCTTTACTTTGTTGAAGAGGGTCTGTGTAGTTTGTCTGCCTATTCTACCATCTGACCAGAAGTCTCTATAAAGTATATTTTATCTGATATCAGTATGGCCATCACTGTTCTTTATTATTTACTGGTTGCATGGAAAACTTTTTCCATACTTCTATTTTCAGTCTGCTTGTGTTCTTAAGTCTAAGGTCTGTTTCTTGTAGATCACAAAATGATGGAATATGTTTTTTTTGTTGTTGTTGTTGTTGTTGTTTTGTTTTGTTTTCCATCCATTATTCCTATCTCTGACTTTTGCTTCAGGCATGTACCAAAACCAAAAACCAAACTCACTGCTGTTGAGTTGGATCCGACTCATAGCAACCCCTCCCTGGGTTTCTGAGGTGGTATCACTATGGAAGTAGGTTGCCCACATTTTCTTCTGAAGAGTGGCTGGTGGGTTTGAACTGCCAGCCTTCTGGTTAGCAGTCAAATGCCTTGGACACTATGCCACCAGAGTCCCTTACACCATTGATATTGAGGGTTATTACTGACAATAATGTATCTATCTCACTTATTTTGCTATTTGTTTTTTGAATGCTTAATATCTTCTTTGTTTTTTAATTCTGATCTTTCAGTTTTTATTTGGGTGTTTTCTTATGATGAACTTTTTTGTTATCTTCCTTCTTCTCTTCTGAGTGTTTCTTCTTGGTGATTTTTTAGTAGTTAGTACATATGCTACATTACACAACTTACAACTAAAACAACATTTAACATATGAGCAAGAGTTAACATACAACCTTAACCTAATAAATCTATTCAAAATATGCTGCTTCTTCCTCATTCCTGTTGATTTGTCTCTATTAATATCAATAACCAAAACAAACAAACAAACAAAAAAAAACCATTGCCATCAATTCCAACTCATAGTGACCCCCATTGGGTGGGTCTGTACTGCAAACCTTCTGGTTAGCAGTCAAATGCCATAGCTACTGCTCCACCAGAGTTTCTCATTAATATCAATATACACCCTGTATTTTGATAAGTTTACTTTGCACTTATTTCTTAATGTACTTGCCTTTCCATTTGGAGTACTCTTGTGAATAATATTTGCAAAGTTGGTCTGGTATTAGCAAATTCCTACAGCTTTTTTTTGCCAGGGGGGGGGAATATCTTGATTTCTTCTGCATTTTTCAATGAAAATTTTACTGAGTAAAGAATTCTTAGTAATTATGTTGGTTCACTATTTTATATATGTTGCTCCACTGTACTCTGTTCTCTAGGGTTTCTAAGAACCTCACTGATTCTTATGAAAGACCTTGGTACATTATATTAAATTTCTTCTCCAGCTGCTTTCAGAACTCTCTCCTTGTCTTTAATTTTCATGAATTTTACTAGGATCTTTTTGTGTCTCTTCTGATCGGGGTTTAGATAACTTCTTGTATTTGAAGGCTTGGTTTTCCGTTCAGGCCTGGGAAAATATCTTTTGAAAAATTATTTCTGTGGCTTTATTGTTGTCATTGTGTTCTGGGATTCCAATAATTTTAATGTTATATTTCTTAATCAAATCCCACATTTCCTTTTGGATTTGTTTGCTTTTCTCTATTCTTTTTTCTTGTTTCTCTTGAGACTTGATACATTTAGTTATTTGGTCTTCTATTTCCCTTATTCTATCTTCTGTGTGTTTTTCTAATTCAGATGTTTTATTCTTCAGTTCCATTAGTTCTCTTTCTCTGAGGGTGGTGGTGGTGGATTTTTTCAATTTTTTTGTTCAGTCACTCATTCTGTTTTTCCATTTGTTTCCTGTTCTCTGCTATTTTGTTTTCTGTGTGTTTTTTTGCTTTCTTTAAATATATTTGCACCAAAGTCTCAAATTTTTAATTCTTTGCATTATTCTGGCTTCCATAGGAGAGAGATCCTCTTCATTATGTTTTGCTTTTGATTTTTTTCTTCCAGTGATTTTACGAGTTTTTTTCTATCCTTTGTTAAACTCAGGCCATTTCATCGTCCTTTTCTATTTTGCTTCAAATTTTGTACTCACTTTATTGTGGGAAAATTTCTATAGGGTGGCCTGGGGGCACAGTGGCCTAGCTACCAACCAGAAGGCTGTGGCCTGCACCCACTGGCTGCTCTGTGGGAAAAAGATGGAGCAGACTGCCTTTGAAAAAACTCACAGCCCTAGAAATCCCAATAGGCAGCTCTCCACAGCCTGCAGGTTTGCTAGGCAGAACTAACCAGACATAGCAAGCTTGGTATCTTCTGAAAACCACTAGATGGCATTCTTATCCTTATTTTTTTTCAGTGCTGGTACAGGAGTTCTGCATACTCGGTCTCTGGAATTCAATACACATGCATGGGAAGGGAAGATTGAGCTGGTTACAGACATGGATGTAAGCAGTGGGGTTTGATTTTCCTGCAACCATGGTGTGGGGCTCTCTATGTGTCCTAGGCTGAGTTCTCCGGAGGAGCAAAACCAGTGAGACTTACACATATAGAAAGACAGAAATTTGTCTCCAGGAAATGGCTCACACTGTTGTAGAAGTTCACAAGTCCCAAGTCCACAGATCAAACATCAAGCTGGAGGCTTCTCCTGACTCATGAATCAGCAGGGGCTGCCAAACTCAAGACTGACAGTTAGTATAGCAGAATGCTGGCTGCTGAGGCTGACAGATCTAAGATCAGCAGGTAAAAAAGCAGATTGTTGGCTCACAGGTTGTGAAGGCAACAACCAAAAGATCAGCAGGTAACAAGGCAGATCATGGTTTAAGTTCAGGAACTGGAGATGATGACAGGTCCACTACAGGAACAAAAAGCCAGAAACCTTTCCCAAAATTCTTCCATGTATGCTGGAAGCAGGCTACACCCTGAAGGCAACTTTCTTTCAACTGATTAGCTGCTCACAGCAGATTCTACCATGGAAGTGATTATACTACTTCCAATTTTATCATGGGGAATTTTCTATCAACTGATTAGATGCTCACAGCAGAATCCACCAAGGAGGTGATTACACCACATCCAGTCTCATCATGGGGAATGACTACATTACAATTGCCAAGTCAAAATTGACACACAGACTTAACTACCACAGTCCACCCCTTGTCAACTTCACACCTGTACACATCTCCTTAAACCATACGTAAACTCTAAATAAAGACAATGATAAAGTCATACTTACACCTAACACAATTCAACTAACACACAACTGAAATTGCATTACCCTTGTCTACATCTTACAACTTAAGGAAACAAAACTATCTGATGCACATACACAAGGAAGCAATACACATAACAATCACAGTACTCATTCCTGCAACTGGTCATGTGGTCATAGCTACCTTCTTCCACCACCCATTCTATATTCCCTTTGCCCTCAGCAAGCACTTCAGTTGGGCGTAGTTCTTTGCCCCAGGGGGTGACCCAAACCTTCATTCCAGAATGTTCTGGGCCATTAGTGTCATATCAGAATTGGGTTGCTAGAGTTTTCAATTGACTTTAATCACAGGGCATGGTTGTTGTTGTTGTTGTTATGTACCGTCGAGTCGGCCCTGACTCATAGCGACCCCTCCTTGGGTTTCCGAGGCAGTATCACTACAGAAAAGTAGGATTGCCCAACCTTCCTTCCGAGGAGTGGCTGGTGGGTTTGAACCGCCAGCCATCTGGTTAGCAGGCAAGTGTCTTAGCCACTATGCTACCAGAGCTCCCACAGGGCATGGTAGTATTAAGAAATATCCTAAGGAATCTTCTATATTCCAGACATATTCTTCTTTACCTCCATTATGTAATGCTACTTCAATTTCCCCCTTGGTAATTAGTACCAATCACAACAGACAATATAGAAATTCCCTTCTTTGCCTGTTGTTCTGGTTACCTAATGCCACTCTGACAAGAATAAACCACAAATGGGATGGCTTGAACAAACAAGAGTTTATTCTCTTACAGTTCGGCAGGCTTTAAGTCCAAGTTCAAAGTGCCAGGATCTAGAGACTGGGTGAAAGCCCCTCGACCTTGGGCTTCAGCTCTGCCTCTTGCCTTCAGCCCACTGAAACTAGAGGCATCTCTTCACTCAGGCAGCTACTGGCTGCTGAGGCTAACAAGCCCATGGTTGACAAATAAAATGGCACAGTCCCGATGTTACCAAACCACATGGCAGGCTATTAATTCAAGTCCACTGAAAGACCCAAGGTCAGCAGAGCATGGCAGGCTGCTGACCAACAACACAGCTACATGCAGGGTTCAAGCATGCCACAAGCTAGAGACCATTCTCAAAGCTGTTTTTTATACATGGGAAGCAGACCACATACCCAAAGCAGCTACTTGGCTGCTCCCAGTAGATCCCACCATGGAGTTGATTACCAGTCTCATCACGGATGATGAGATACTACATTCAGCTGCCCAGCAACTCAACCAGGCCTAGCCAAGTGACACACAAACTTAACCAGCACACCTGTGGATCCAGAGACATGAGGAGTCCAAAATGGCCATGTAAGATTCTTAACTTCCAGTTCAAGGGAATTAGTATTGTATCTCGAGGTAGGAGTGTTCCTCCCTTTAGTTCAAGGGAATTAGTATTGTATCTCGAGGTAGGAGTGTTCCTCCCTTTTGGTCTAAGAACTCCAGACCCACAGAACACAGATTCACAGGGACAGAATGCAAAAATCTTTTGAGTTGGTTATTATGGATAATAGTGAGTAGTACCACTCCCACTTCCACCCCTTTGTTCCTGCACCTGTGAATCCTAGCTGTTAGGAAAATAGCACCATGCACTGGCACTAGCTTGGAGCACATACAGCCTCCTGGAAAACATTTCTCTCACCAGTTCCCCTACATAGGCACTCCCACAGTGTCCCACTATGGGCTTTTTCCTTTGTTCCTGTCATTCTAAAGTATCCCCTTTGCCCTGCTGCCCCTGGAGTTCCTCCCACTTCTAGTGGCTGTCTATAAGGTCTAAGTAAGACAACACTACTCCCACACAGCTACGAGGTCTCTTTTTGCCCTCTCCCAATTGTGCAGCCCATGAGCTCCAATCACAGGGTATGGTAGCACTGCCTTTAAAAGAAAAAATAGTTGGGCTACAGCGTCCTCAAATAAGCTCCTTTTCTGTGTTTGCTGTTTGGGGTGTTACTCAGCCCCATCCCAAAATGGCTGCAGTGAGTGAGCACATCTGACTTTAGTAGGTAGTATCTCCCAGCTTCTGAGCCAACCTCATTCCTCCTCCTTTCCACCTCTGGATTCACCTCGACTCTCAAGTGTCTCAGCCTCTGTCGGGAGTTCTGATATCTCAGACTGTCTGTTTTGATTTGTTGTACAATGAGTGCCTTGCCTAGCCCCCTTTTGTGGGTATTTTTGGTTTGTAATTTTCTAATTTACTAATTTCACTTTCTTTCTTCTTTCCTCATTCTATGTTATTTTTACATTTTTTACTTACAGTGCTTAATTCCTTTAATCACTATAAAATTCATCTCTCATATAGGGTTTATTCACGTTTTTGTAGATGAAAGTAATGAAGTTCATATCTCTCTGTGACCAGGGATCCAGTACAGCTACACTGCCCTCTGGCTGTCCATGATCTCCCAGTGACTGAGCGTCTAAAATACTACTCTTCCTAGTGCTTTGAATATTTTCCACACTTTCTTTTTCAATTAAATGTCACCTTCCCAGGGCCCTTCAGGCTTTCTCCCTTGTAGGAATAAGTGGATAAACTACTATTACAACGTGATCATGACTTCGTCATGGGTTATAGTTATTGCTTCCAAGCAGCATATTTATGTTTTTGAGTTTTTAAGAGGAAATGTCTGAGAATAAAGCATTGATTAATGCCAATAACGTCAAAACTATGAGACCTACAGGTGTTTACTTTGGAGTAAGCAAACTATTGGAGGACCTTGCATCATGTGTAGGTCCCCTAAAAACCACATAAACTAAATATAAAGCAAACAGCACAGAAAGTGTTGGT
The DNA here is from genome assembly GCF_000298275.1 of Orycteropus afer afer. NCBI lineage: Eukaryota > Metazoa > Chordata > Mammalia > Tubulidentata > Orycteropodidae > Orycteropus > Orycteropus afer. The sequence goes on from NW_006921762.1 coordinate 6,252,907, forward strand.
TACTCTTTGTGCCACCTGAGGCAAAGAATTTGCCCTAAATGGATCCCAGTCTCTCAGCTGTAAAGTCTGTGTGTGTGAATGTGTGTGTGTGTGTGTGTGAGAGAGAGAGAGAGAGAGAGAGAGAGAGCCAGAGATAGAGAAAAACAGAAGGGGTGGAGACTGTATTAGCTGTTACTTAGGTACCTAGTAACTCCAATATTCCTTGAGATGCAAAGTAATTCCCAGAAGCTTATAAGCTTAACTAGATGAAGAGAATTTTTACTGACACACATCCCATCTATTCTAAATGCATACTTAGTATCTACCAGTTATAAGAATACACAGGAAGAAAATTATATTTACTTTTTAAGCCAAGCTGAAATATCAGTGTTAGAACAAACAATAAATTATCTTTAGTTTTCATCTTAAAATAATCTTTTTTGCAGCAACTGGCCCCATAGAAGCAAAGATACTGTTGCTAATGACATTTTACATACTTGAAGTTACTTCATAAGTAACACAAGCTTGCTGGTGTAGTGCCTAAGGCATTTGACTGCTAACCAGAAGACTGGCAGTTCAAATCCACCAGCCACTCCTCAGAAGGAAGACTGGGCAATCTACTTCCATAGTGATACTGCTTCGGAAATCCAAGGAGGGGTCACTATGAGTCAGATTCAACTCAACAGCACAAAGTTTGTGGGGTTTTTTTAGTTAAAAAATTTACTTTATCATAATTCTTTTTATGTAATGATAACTGAACTAAACATTTTTTCAACTTATTCTATAAGAAGGTGTTCATGTGAAAATACATAAGAATTTGCAAGTTAATTTGAGACCTTAGACATATTCTGAGTCATAAGTATGTAAGTGGTTATCTCTGGAATATTATTTTTAAAAAATACTTATGTGTAATGCTCTAATTTGACATAATTCAAACACTTTAGAACATCAACTACTTGTCAGGCACTCTGTAGAAGATATAATATGGACAAGGTATGGTCGTTGTCATCAGAAGCCTAGAATTTCGTTAGTACAGATGATGAGATACATATATAAAATACAAATAACAGGAAAAGAGTAAGCTCTAAAGAACAAATATGTGAGGGCACAATACAAAGAAAAAAAAAAGCACTGTTTCTAATTTGGGACATAATGATCCCATATCTTATTATTTATCTAGGTATATATGTGTATATGTTTACTGTTGTAATTGTGTAAATACCTACAACCCATAAATCCCGAAGGAAAGCTTTCCCAGTACACTGAAACAGATAAAACCTAATTCCTCATCCCAGATACAATGATTTTAAAAGTTCTTTTTTTTTTTTTTGTAAAAGTAAGAGCAAATTAGAAGACACTAAAAGGAAAAAATAAAAAATTAAAAAAAAAAAAAAAAACCCACAAGTTACTCTTAATTCAAAACTTTGGGCATATTCTCTTCGATCCTTGTCCACATGAATGTGCATACACAATAGAAGAATCAAATACAGAAAAAAAAAAAAACTGTCACAAGGAAATTTATAATCATTTATCAAATTAATCCTATGCATAGAAATTGCTCTCAAAATTCAGAAATAAGATCATTTTGGTCTGCTAAGATCTGAGATTTTTATAAAGATTTGAAAGAAAGATAAAACTTTAATAGAGGAAGACAACCAAATGCTTTCCAAGTAAACAACAGATGGGTATTAGTAAAATGAAGAGATGGAATGACAAGGCAAATAGGCAAGTTGTGGAAAGTAACACTACTGTTGTTGTCGTTATGAGCCATTGAGTCAGACCCGACTCACAGCGACCCCTTCTTGGGTTTCTGAGGTGGTATCTCTACGGAAGTAGATTGCTCAACCTCCTTTCCAAGGAGTAGCTGGTGGGTTTGAACCGCCAGGCTTCTGGTTAGCAGTCAAGTGGCTTAGGCACTACACTACCAGAGCCATTAATGCAAAATTACAAAATCACAGCCTCAGATTTGGAAATAACCTTAAAAGTCATCTAGTAAAATAACTGTACACTGGGGCCAATTTTTGAGAATTTGCACATTACACTGGAGGCAGGAGAAAAAAATCAGTTTCTAATCCAGCAAATGGCACGATCAAAGCAGTATTTTAGAAAAACTTGTTGTTAGGTGCCATTGAGTTAGTTTCACCTCATAGTGACCCTATGTACAACAGAACGAAGCACTGCCTGGTCTTGCCCCATTCTCACAATCCTTGCTATGCTTTAACCCACTGCTGTAGCCACTGTGTCAATCTATCTCCTGGAGGGTAGTCCCCATTTTCACTGACCCACTACTTTACCAAGTATGACATCCTTCTCCGGGGAATAGTGCCTACCGATAACTTGACCAAATTACAAGAGACGTCATTCTAGCTTCCAAGGAGCATTCCAGCCATGAGTCTTCCAAGACAGATTTGTTCATTCTTCTGGGAGTCAATGGTATATTCAATATTCTTCACCGACACCATAATTCAAAGGCATCAATTCTTCTTCAGCCTTCCTTATTCATTGTCCAGCTTTCACATGCATATTATTATGTTGTTGTTGTTGTTAGGTGTCGTCGAGTCATTTCCAACTCATAGTGACCCCATGCACAGCAGAACGAAACACTGCCCAATCCCGCGCAAGCTCCACAATCCCTGCTATACTTGAGCCCATAATCGCAGCCACTGTGTCAATCCATCTCGTTGAAGGCCTCCCCCTCTTTCATCGACCCTCCACCCTACCAAGCATGACATCCTTCTCCAGGGAATGGTCCCTTCTGACAACATGACCAAAATAGGTGAGACAAAGTCTAGCCATTCTCGCTTCCAAGGAGCATTCTGGCTGCACTTCCTCCAGGACAGATCTGTTAGTTCTTTTAGCAGTCCATGGTACTTTCAGCATTCTTTGCCAGCACCACAACTCAAAAGCAGCAACACTTCTTCGGTCTTCCTTATTCATTGTCCAGCTCTCACATGCATACCAGGAATTGGAAATATCATGGCTTGTGTCAGGCGCACCTTAGTTCTCAAGGAGACATCCTTGCTCCCCAGCACTTGATACAGTTCCTTCGAGGTTGACCTTCCCAATGCTACACATCATCTAATGTCCTGACTGCTGCTTCCATTGGCATCAATTATAGAACCAAGTAACGTGAATTCTTTGACAACCTCAATCTTCCCTCCATTTATTGTGATGCTGCTCATTGGTCCAGTTGTGAGGATTTTTGTTTTCTTTATATTGAGATGTAATCCATACTGTACACTGTATTTTTCAACTTTCATCAGTAAGTGCCTCAAGTCATCCTCACTTTCAGCAAGCAAAGTTGTATCATCTGCATATCTCAGGTTGCTAATGATTCTTCCTCCAATCCTGATACCACGTTTTTCTTCATATAGTCCAGCTTCTCAGATTATTTGCTCAGCATATAGATTGTATAACTGTGGAGAAAGGACACAACCCTGACGCACTCCCTTCTTGATTTTAAACCATGTAGTGTCCCCTTGTTCTGTTCGAACGACAGCCTCCTGGTCAAGGTACAGATTCCTCATGAGTACAATCAAGTGCTCGGGAATTCCCATTCTTCTCAATGTCATCCATAATTTGTCATGATCCACACAATCAAATGCCTTTGCATAGTCAATAAAACACAAGTAAACATATTTCTGGCATTCTTTGCCTTGAGCCAACATCCATCTGACAACAGCTATGATATCGCTTGTTCCATGTCCTCTTCTGAATCCAGCTTGCACCTCTGGAAGTTTTCTGTCAATATACTGTTGCAACTGTTTTTGAATTATCTTAAGTAAGATCTTATTTGCATGCAATATTAATGATATTGTTCTATAATTTCCACAATCTGTGGGTCACCTTTCTTTGAAATGAGTACAAATATGGATCTCTTCCAGTCAGTTGGCCAGGTAGATGTCTTCCTAATCTCTTGGCATAACCAAGTGAGTGCCTCCAATGGGGCATCCACTCGTTGAACTATCTCAATCAGTATTCCGTCAATTCCCGGAGCCTTGTTCTTCGCCATTTCTTCCATTGCAGCTTTGACTTCCTCCTTCAGTACCATTGGTTCCAGATCATATGCCACTTCCTGAAATGGATGAAGATCCACCAGTTTTTTTTGGTACAGTGACTCTGTGTATTCCTGCCATCTTCTCTTGATGTTTCCTGCATCATTCAGTATTTTGCTCACAGAATCTCTCAATATTGCAACTTGAGGCTTAAATTTTTTCTTTAATTCTTTCATCTTGAGAAATGCCGAGCGTATTATTCCCTTTTAGTTTTCAAACTCCAGGTCTTTCCACATTTCATTATAGTAATTGGTTTTGTCTGCTCGAGCTGCTCTTTGAATACTCACATGCATATTAGGCAATCAAAAATACCATGGCTTAGGTCAGGCACACCTTAGCCTTCAAAGTGACATCTTTGTTCTTTAACATTTTAAGGAGGTCGTTTGAGCAGATCTGTCCAGTGCAATACATCATTTGATTTCTTGACTACTACTTCCATGGGCACTGATTGTAGATCCAAGTAAAATGAATCCTTGACAACTTCAAACTTTTCTGTTTATCATGACAATTCTTATTGGTCTACTTGTGAAGAATTTTATTTCTTTATGTTGAAGTATAATCCATATTGAAGGCTGCATGTTTGATCTTCCAGTAAAACTTACCTTCCTAAAAGGTCAATATTGACTCTGAAGTCAGGAAGACTGGAGGCAGGCACTCTAGCTTTCCCTCCTATGAGAGTTGTGCCTGACTTCAAAGTCCAGTCAAGTACTATATCTGCATTATGCCCCCAGTTATCTCTCCTTTCCACTAATTCCCAATGTCTTTGGTGTGTGTCTATATTATATAAACAGGTATGTGCAGTCAGGTATCTAACTCCAAAACTGCCTGCTGCTTGATTAGCCAATGGGTGCGATAATCTTGGTTTCTCCACCTCTCTCACCACCGATATCACCTAGTTTATGGGAGTTTGCGATGAGATGTTTATGGAATTATATCTGATGATAAGATTATTTACAACAAGACTATCAATGTTTATCTGCATTAAAAAATTTAAATAATTGAAAAAAGCACTTGGTTGGCATGAGTTGTAGCGTATGGTTCCCATAGGGATACAAAAGTAGGCAGGCTGAATGGAGCACACAGTTAAGGAGCTGAGTAGAGAACTGTGGCAATCAGACAGGCTGAAGAGGTTAGCAGGAGACAGAAGCAGGGCTTTGGAAATCATTCCAATGAGTTTAGACTTTATTCTAAAAGTAATAGGGAATCCCAGAAGGAATGGGAAAGAGCATGATCAGAGGCAGGGAGACTGTTGTAGTAACCCAAGCAAGAAATGACATCATAGTGGTAATGATGACAGAAAGTAGGAAAATTCAATAAATATTAAGGAAGTATGATTAAAAGGACTTGGAAAATATGGAGAGAGAAACAGATGAGGGGAACACAAGTGAAAAGCATCACCCAGGTTTCTGGTTTAAACAACTGGAAGCAGTCATTCATAGAGAGTGGGAACAATGGAGGATGCATAAGTTCTAGGAGCAAATGATGAGTTTAATTTGGACCACTGAGTTAAGGTTTCTCTGGGATGTACAAGCGGAGATATCCCATAAGCAGATGAATATGGTACACAGTCCAGGAAAAAGTTTGGAGTCATCAGATAAAGTTGGAACTAAAGTCACTGAGGGGATATTTGTCAGGGATAGTGCAGTGAATGAGTGAATGGAAAAAAAAAAAAAAAAGATAGTCTAGGGAAAGGTCTAATAAAAACAGTTCTTCAGACACGATCAGAGGATAAGGAACTCCAAAAGAAGATTAAAAAGGACTGGCTGTAGAGGAAAGAGGAAATTTGGAGAGAGTATAGGTTATTAAAGTAAAGAGGACAAATTTGTTCAGCAAGGAGTGGTTAATGGTGTCAAATGGAGGACTCAAAATTGTCCATTGAGTTAACTGTTTTTTCCTAGCCTCAAACAGTTTCAATAGCGACGTACAGCAGAAAGAAGAAAAAAAGATACAGACTTTACCCATCTCACTGCCATGGAGTCAGTTAACTCATAGCCACATTTTAGGAGAGAGTAAGACTGTCCCATAGGGTTTCCAAGGCTGTAAATCTTTACAGAAGCAGAATGCCTCATCTTTCTCCCATGGAATGGCTAGTGGGTTCAAACTGCCAACCTTTGGTTAGTGGCTGAATGCTTTAACTACTGTGTCACCAGAGCTCCTTATATAGACTCTAGGGCAACTCAAACCAAGATAAAGTTCATGAAGAAAAGACAGAGTCCCTAGGAGATGCAGATTCCATGGCAAATTTCCAGGTATGCCTCTACTGCCACTAAGCTTCTTTTATATAGAAGACTTGGAATTTTAAAAAAATTTCAGTAGTAAACATGGCAGAGAAAATACTAGAATGGCACAATAGCAGCATACAGACTAAGGAGGGTGGCAGTGAGAAGGGAAAGGCCTATCCTTCATACTTTAGTGACAGGGTGTTTAAAGAGTTAACTGTATATATCTTAGCTCCTGGACTTGTTTAGTAGCAGTTAACAGAGTTAAGAAGTTATTTTTTTCTTTTAGTAGTCAGCGTAGTGCCTAAAGCACTTGACTGCTAAACAGAAGGCTGGCTGTTCAAAGCCACCAGCCACTCCTCAGAAGGAAGATGGGGCAATCTACTTCCGTAGTGATACTGCCTCAGAAACACCCCTACCTAGGAAAACAGTGGGAGCTCTGGTGGTGTAGTGCTAAAGGCATTTGACTGCTAACCAGAAGGCTGGCTGTTCAAAGCCCCCAGCCA
>NW_006921762.1:6259765-6273173 GCF_000298275.1 Orycteropus afer afer
GAAACCCAAGGAGGGGTCTCTATGAGCCTGGTCTGACTTGACAGCACATAACAACAACAACAACAACAAGTAGTCAGCACTGTAAGTCACCATCCAGCTGTCAGAGAAGTAGGACCCTTTAATGAAGAACTCAGGACAATCAGCTAGATTCACCATACTCTAAAGTTTTGTTGTCCAATACAGGAGCTGGTAGAGAAATGAGGCTATTTAAATTTTAAACTCAAATAATTAAAATTCAATACCCATTCAAAATTAAAAAGTCATTTCCTCTCTACCCACATTTCAAGTACTCAATAGTTTCATGTGACTAGTGGCTATTGCAGAGCACAGATTATAAATTATTTCCTCACAGAAAGTTCTAATGGACACCCCTGCTCTACTATAACAGAGAAGTTCTTTTAGAAAGTTCCTTTATATTGCCCCCCAAGAAAGATTATGAACACTTCCTGAGAATCCCAAGGGTGTAACTTATCAGATGTAAGCCATCCTCGGTCCAACCAGATTGAAGACAAAGGGAGAAGAAAATTACACGACAGCAAGTCTCCCTGTAGAAATCTTAGTGAAATCTCAGGCTAAATATTATCCTAGAAAACCTTTCAAAACTTGGGGGCTATAATGGATTGAACTAAATCTCCCCAAAATATATGTCAGCTAGGCCGGTCTATGATTTTCAGTGGTTTGGCAGTTATTGAATGATGCAATCATTCTCCATGATGCAATTTGATATGATCAATCAGTTGTAAGGAGATTAGGGTGGGATACAATATCCTTACTCAGGTCACAGCCCTGATGAATTGTAAGGGGAGTTTCCCTTCGGTGTGCCCTGAATCACCTTTTATCTTACAAGAGATAAAAGGAAAGAAAAATGAGCAGAGGTACCTGAGTACCACCAAGAAAGAAGAGTCAGGAGCAGAGCACATCCTTTGGACTGAGGGTCCAAATTCCAAAGCAAGCCTACAGCAGAGCTTACTTGGCCACATTACACGTGGTACCCATAGACCCAAGGGTAGGCTGATGACAAGGTACATGGAAATCTCCAAGGGATGCTGGGCCTACAGATATTGAAAGGAGACAAGGACCTCTCCAGAGCCAACAGAGAGAAAGCCTTCCCCTAGGGTTAGTACCCTGAATTTGGACTTCAAGCCTCCTAAACTGTGAGAGAATAAATTTCTGTTTGCTAAAACGTGGTGTTTCTGTTACAGCAGCACTAGAGAATTATGACAGGGGCCCATTAAAAAAAAAAAAAAAAAGAGGATGACTCATTTCCTAAGATTCATTGTAAAAGTGAAGATAAAGTTCAAAATAAGAGATTTTAGGAACAAAGAGGAAAATGGAAGTTCACTTTTTAAAAGGGTCTTTGGAACACTGACATTTATAACTTAATTGAATAGGTGATATTAATGACATTGATCAAATATATGTTTCTACTCAGTAACTATCTCAGTAAGCAACCAAGCATTTAAATCTGAATTTATACAGAAAATCGTTAAAGTGATCATTTTACGTCCCAATACCTAAGTTATTTGATTCTAGGAGAGAACATTCTCATAAAGAATAGGAACTAGGACGCGATTATAATAGAATACAATTAAGTACCAGGAAAAAGTGAAAGAATGTCAAAGGAAAGACCAAGGATTAGTCTGGAATTTAGTGCCAAGGTTCACATAAACTGCCTTTAGTAAAATGGCAACAGGAGCATTCCAGAGGATCAAGAGAAAGATATAATGAATGTTACAAACCGTAGAATTTTCATGGTACTCATATGACAAGAACTGAAATCCTTACACTGTATCATTTCAACTGTGAGAAAACAGGTGCTGAAACCCACTCAGCAGATTAAAAACAAATAGACCTTAGTCTGCTGCATATAATATAAAGATATTACTTTAATGGTCCATTTATGAAGTCCATCTTTTTCTGAAACTACTGTAGTGCATAAATCTTAGTAACTCAGAAGGCAAATTTTACCCAGGGAACAAATGGAGAAGCGCACAAGGACGTGAAAGCTCACTCCCCAAGGCATTCGACTAACAAGCCTGCCTTTCTGTTCAGGCAGCAGGATTTCTTGAAAAGGAGAAGTGAGTGAAGAAACAATTGAACCAGGGCTTATTTTCTTAAATAACAAAAACTAGTTAGCTTGTAATTAAAAAATAGAATTTACAGGGTTTTTCCTCAACAGGAAAGAATGAAAAACTAACACTCATAAATCATGAGGAAAGTTATTCTTTTTTCTGAAATGCTGAACTTTTAGGTTCAGAAACATTATAGTTGAAAAACCAAGCTTTTATAAGTCAGGAAATTCCAAAGCAAGCCTGCAGCAGAGCTTACTTGGCCACATTACACGTGGTACATATTTTACGGTCCATGTTTAACAAATAACTGGATGGAAAAAAAAAAAAAAAAGTTCCACATACTCAACATGGCAGAATAAAGTCTATAGCAGAAAGAAGAATTTTGAAATGTCTTAAACACTACTCTGAAAGTTAATATTCCATTAATCTAATTTTAGCAATTTGTTTCCTTTTTTTTTAAGAACAAAAAGTCATCTCAGTAGAAAGAAAATCACATGCACAAAATACTATACACACTGCCATCGTATACTTTTGAGAGGCAGTACCCCCTTTTTAGAAACTCTAAAAATCTCATGAAAAAAAGTTTCCTCAAATCCAGACCTTAATTTCTATCTTTGGAACATAAAAATACTTACATAATTGTCTTCAAATATGGCTTGACTTTTCTTCCTTGATGGAAACAGCATTCCTGCCAACTTTAAAATTTATAGCTACAACCATATTTTTTTAATTTTTAAAAGCACAAAAAATACCACAGCTCCTCAAAGTATTTTGAAATGAACATTTCTTCATCTCCATAATTATTCCATGTCACACTGAAATGTACTCCAAGTCAGTATACAAATGGAAAGAATATTTACCTCCGAGTCTCAGTCCGAAATATTACATTTGAAGATAATGACATTAGCAACTAAAAAAAACATTCCAATGGCAATCATACTTCACCCATTATAAATTCCACTGCAAAGTAAAATGGTACATACAGTAATCAAAATCCTGTGTGTGTTTGTGAGAGACACACTCTCACTTTTATAGACTAAACCACAGTTTTTCAAGCATTTTCACATAAATTAATTTGACCCTCTAAGAATCCTAAAAGGTATATAAATCAGGGATTATTATTTAATTTTTTCCATCAGTAAACTGAGATACAGAAAAGCTAAGTGACTTGCCAAGCTCAAAGCTCATCAGCAGAAAAACCTGGAAATAGTAACCTGGACCATTGCCTCCCAGACCAGTCCTTTAAAGAAGGTTCAGATATACAGTTAGATGAGAAATATGCAAAGTTGTTGGATTTCGAGAGCAGTTTGAACAATGCTTCCTTCTTCTCCCCAACATCATAAAGGTATAGTAGTCTATCTTACTGACGGAAAACTTGGAGCAGTCAGCTAGACTCCAGAGACTACATCAAAGGCTGTGTTTGAAAGTCTTTAAATTTACAAAATTATATGCCTTGAAAACCCAGAGATCAATGTAATCATGTATTCCAACAACATATGATGTAGAAAATATTCAAATGAACATATAAATTTTGGACAATCTACCTTAAAAATGAAGGGGAAAAATGTTTCCAGAAAAGGGGGGAAGTGTTAAATTGGAGCACTGATCATATCACATGTTCAAAACTAGAATCTTCCCAAACTGATTATGACTTTCTCTACATGTTCCCCTTGAATCGGACACTACAACAGCAAGGCAGCATTGCAAAAATTCTTTTCACTTTTAAATTAACATCCCAAATTTACATTTACATTTGCTACCTTTTTATTAGAACCTAGCTGATAGCTGAGAATGTGTCAGTTTTAATTTTCACATGTGCTTCTCTATACTGTTCGATTTTTAAGTGACCTCCTAAAAGGCAAACAATCCCCACCCCCACCCCCTCACAACTGGACTAGAATTTGGCACAGACCACATGGAGTTCACTGATTGTGGTGAAAGCAGCTAGGTAGAAATTCTCAGATCCACACTGCAGGACTAGGAACACAGGGGCATATTAGAATCTCAGTTTCTTCTGCTGGTGACTTTGCAAAAAAAAATGAGCAATGGAGATGGTGAGAGTTATGGGGGCAAGAAAAGAAAGGTGGCAAGTCTCTGTGAACTGCCTGTGAAGGAAATACCTATCTAGAAAGTGGGGAAGTTGTGTGGCTAGCAAGACAACTGGACATATTTATCACTGTGTTCTAACCGTTTATACATATGTCACAGACAGAAAATGAGAAAACAAACATATCACACAATAGTAATAACCAAGGGTTGAAAAATTTTTGTACATTGTTGGTTACGCCTTCACAACTATATCCAAATATGGAATGACAGAATGTTCTGTTGAATAATAAAGCCATTTCTTCCTAAAACATGCATACAAATTCCTCGGGCCCTGTTTACTTTAGGTTACAAGATCTATACAAGTTCTACCTATCTATTTCTCCTAGGTCAGCATAGAATTAAATAGAATTGTTTTACATTTTGATGCATTGCATTTATCCCAGCTCTTGAAAACACAATTCACCTAAAGGTACATAAGCTTTATTAAAATAGGCTATATTTTATATACTTGAAGTTGGAACCACTTACATGTCACAAATACATTTTAGAGTTAGAATAAAGTCTCTTTAACAGTAAAAAAAAAAAAAAAAAACTGGTTCTACTAAAGGGCAGGAGAATTCAGGGTATTGAAAATGTCACATGGTGAATAACCAACTCTGAATAAACATAATGACTACATGATAATATCTATGAAGAATAGCCATATATGCTATAAGTAAGTATATATAAAGTATATATAAGTATACTTTAGTATATATAAAGCTTATAAAGTATATATAAAGCTTACACACTTTGTAGAAAAGAGAATGTTTATCCCCAAAGACTCTATCTGTATTCAAATGGGACAGTTTTTTTGTTTGCTTGTTTGTTTGTTTTTTAAATAGGCCTCTACACTCTTATTTAGGGCACTTTAAGTCGTTTGTGCACCTGATATTTCAAATTTATGTGAGAAATTGCTGTCAAACAAATTTTAAATATGCATCTGTTACTGCATATCTATGGGAGTTCAAGTGAAAACTGAAGACTGTTATCCAAAAACAAGGACTATCTGAGAGGCCTAATTTTTCACATGCTGGATGACAAAGGAGACAACTACTTTATTGAGAGAATAGTAAATACTCTGCCTCCTGGCCATGAGGCTCAGACCTCCTCAGAAGGTAGATTTGAGGTTAATCTTAACACAGACTGCACTCTCTAAAGATGGTAGGTTTGTAGTAGAAATTCACAATGCGTTTTCTATACAAAACAAGGAGGAGGAATGTAGGTGGCAACCAAGTGTTTCACATACTTTGCAAAGCCAATGAAGTCTTCATGGTTGGTGTTGATGTAGGAGACTTGGATGTCAATCAACAGAAGCACCTGTAAGTCGAAGAGGAACACTACAGTGAACACTCATATTAAAAATCTTGAGCATTGAGTAATTACCTGCAAATTATTTATCTCCATTTAATTTTATAAAAAGGTTGTAGAATCTGCAAAACGCCAGATAACATGGGGAGGACATTATGCTGAAGGAAGTAAGTCAACGATAGAAGGACAAATACAGTAACTTTCTTTGTTGGCTACCAGGGGTGGCAGGGGAAGGAAGTGGAAAAAAAAAAAAAAAAAAAAACTGACCCATGTCACCTTAGTTTTGTGTATTTAACTGTACATAAATTATATTTCAATAAAATGTATTTTTTTTTAAAAAAAAGGCTGTGTTAATTAGAATAAAATGTTGCATTACATTCTTTTATCAGACTGTCTTATTTATTTTACTCTAAATTCAGAAATTAAAGATATACATGAAAAGTAAGAAAGAGTATCACATTAAGACAACAGCACCATGATCTATAGGCATATACTATTTGCTAACTTAACACAGATGCTCAAATTTTTCTATTCCTCTAAAATGTAGGCATAATTTTCAAAAGAAGAGCAAGAGTGAAGATATGTGAGGAGAAGACACGTGGCAGGAAGGCCAGTGAAGGACTACACTGAACTTTCTGTTCCTGCAGACATCATATATCAGCCAAGAATTAGCAATATCATCTCATTTTCTCTCTCAATCCTTTTCTTTCCCATTAAGTTCCTTCTAGGCAACTTCTCTTCAAGAAAAGCATATCATCAGTCAACTCCAAAAGATGAAAGATGACATAAAAATAAATAGAAAGCCTCTTTGAGGTCAACAAGTTTCATCATCAAACCAATTAAATTGTGTACTTTAGTCAGGTCTCTGGTGAAATATCACCTCCTCAGAGGGATCTTCCCTGACAACTCTATTTCAATTAACGTTCTTATTACTAGCTTTTCATTCTCTTAGCCCACCTTATTTTCCTTCCTAGTACTTATCACTAGCTAATATAGTAGGTTTTTACATAATAGGTTTACTACAGATATTATCTGCGGTATCTACTGCTATACCCTCAGTGCCTGGAACAGTGCCTGGCACATCACATACATTAATAAAGATTTGCAAAGGCATTAACTGAATGAATGTTCCAGGCAGCACAAAGATATTATAATCATGACACACTTATGAAGTCAAAGATTCAGAAGATCCCTCTACTGAAAATAGTCTTCAATAGGGAGACGAGAAGCCTGAAGGAGAATGAGAGGGGAGTGGAATGGGGCAACTAGAGACTGTAAGAAAGAGGGTTCTGTTGCAGATATTTAATGCTGAATTCCACTCCTTTAAGTTTCCTTTTGTTCTCCCAATTAAGCTGCTTCTCTTGCTAGGATGCTGAGACTTGTTCATAGGGGAAAGAACTTAAGAATCCCTGCCTTAAGTATCTCCAGAAGTCTATATTTAGACCTTGCAGCATAAAAAATAGTCATCACAGTCATCTAAAGTCCATTCAACAACTATTTACTCAATGGCACCTAACAATAAAAACAACCAATAGGCAATGCAGCCAGAGACAAAAGGAAGTAGTAAGTACTGAGGCAAATTGGAGTATGTGGGCACTACCTAAAGGAAAACATGCAAATATATTTCAACAAGAAAAATTAAAAAATTTGAAATCTTTGGTTGGTGCAAACTATTAAGAGCCAGAGTTCTCAAGGTAACAGCTTCATAAACATCTTTTATATGATACTATGTAATGGGTACTTCCTCCAGAAAGTTTTCCAGATCCTGTCCCAGATCCTAAGCCCCTACCTTCACCCAAGGCCAGGTTCGATCATATTATTATCCTCACATACTCTCTATATAATTATATTTTATATCATTATAAATTATATTTACCAATGGCACGCTATACTTTTTATTTGAGCATTTGCCACAAATGTAATTAATTATCTAATTTTTTATTTGATGTTTCTCTTCCCTGCAAGACTGTAAGCCCCATGGAAACAGGAATTATCTTTATCTTACTCAACATTTTTAGCCCCAGCACTTAGCAAGATACATATAGTAAGTGCCAATAAATATGTGTGGCTGTAAATTTTGTAACCATCTGTCAGCTTTGAAGAAAAGTTTGCTTTAAAAGGAGCAATTTATTCTTATATAATTAACATATGGCCACTTATTACAGTTTCTCAGTACCCAATGCTAAGGGCTCTGAGACTCTGCTTTTGTGACTAATCTGAACAATTATCTGATCAAATTTTGCTGTAAGTCACAAGGAAACCTCACAAAAAGGATCAAATGATTATCTCAGCACCACAACCAAAAATAAAGTCAAGACACAGACACTATTGGGTCAATAACATCATACTTTCATGAGAAAGCTTCATATTATCAGATACAGTTTTCTGTTTCATCTCTTAAAAAAGTAAACTGAAGAGTTAGGATGAGTATCATTATTAGATTATCTGTGGTATTGCATCTACTTTTCCCTTTATAAGGTCAGATTCTATTGACTGTTATACTCCCAAATCCATTTGGCCAGGAGTCTGCACCAATACACTCTAAAATTTAAGCACAAATAAAGTGCTGCTACCAAAAAGACCAAAATATTTGCATAATTCTTAGCAATGCCAAAGGCTGTCATAAATATCTTGGATGTTCATACACATTAACTTGGACTGCAGTACAGGAAAAAGCAAAAGCTATGGCTGTTCTCATTCATATTCCTGGAAACTGGGAGTCTGTGTTCATCCCAGGAAAAGAGCCAAGTCACATGTGGGGGAAGAAAGGAAAATAGTACACTTTCATTATTATTATTATTATTATTTCTCTTTTAGTTTCTCAGAGGTTTTCACTGCTTTTTTTTTTTTTCTCACCTAAATTTATTGAATATTTAGTTGGAAAAAATAAAGCTATCCCTGGAAGCAGTAATCACCCAGAAAGTCAATGACTTTCACATGCAATTACACGCATGGACATACCTGGAATAGTATCTGGCACATGTAGATATTCAAAATACTTTTGATTAAGAAAAGAGCTCGCAGAATGATTTAAGGTTTTCCATATTTTTATTTTTTAAGACTTTTCCCCATAAAACTTCCAAATTAGAGGCAGGATTGGGCAATCTACTTCTGTAGTGATATCGCCTCAGAAACCCAAGGAGGGGTTGCCATAAGTCGGATCTGACTCGACGGCAGTGAGTTTTTTTTTTTTTTTTTAACAATCATTCTATTAAAAAGTTAAAAAATAAAAAGACATCTACAAAAATGCCACAGAGTAGTTCTGGTGAAGAGGCCTGAAACTAAACCTCTCTCTGACCAGCTACTTCAAAAGTGCCCAAGGCAGGAGAGTTCAAAAATCTAATGTGACTTTCTATCCCAACTGACATATTCACATTACCAAAAACACACATGTTTTTACCATGCTACTCAGGAACATTTTCGAAGTGGCCACTACCAGCTTCTAGAATCAGTTTATGAACTGCCAGACTAGGGTGCCTGAGATTCTCATTTAGGAAGACGCCTGCCCAGCCTTACTTGAGAAAATTTAATCACTACGCTAGGACTGCAGATAGAAAACAATTTCCCAAAATTAGAAAAGGCAATTTTTTTTCATTTCTATTATATATTAGAATAATATATAATATTATTTGGATGCATGGGAGTAACAATAAAAATACCTTACATTAAACATTAAAAGCTATACTTAAATGACTTCATTTCATCCTCATAAAACACCAATGAGTTAACTATCATTAGTATCCCACTTTAAAATAAGTAAATTAAGGTTTAAAGATGTCAAGTAACTTTTCTAAGGTTACACAGAAAGTATATGGTAGTCTTGAGCCCACTGCCCACAAACTTAACCACAATGCTAAGTTTGTCATTTTATTAAAACAAAAACTCTGAAACATGAAACATGCCAAAGTTGATAAACGACTTACATATGGTCACAAAGATAGGTTAAAATAATAATCGCATGATTTTCATTCAATATTGTTTTACTGTAGAATCCCAAGTGTTAAGTAGGATATATTTTCATTTGAATTTTATAAAGACACTAAATTAAAATGGTTAGTATATTTACTTTGTCTGAAGTACAGCTGATACTAGAATTTAACTCTTCCCAGTCCAGCAGGTGCATGGAAAAACCTCAGGCCTTGGGCCTATTATGGCCCCCCAGCTGTGATTACACTGGCTTATGAGTTAGTACTGACTTGATGATCTCCACTAAGTCACAAAGCCTTATTTTCTCAACTTTTACACAAGAGTTGGAAAGTTGGAAAACAAGTAAATACTATGAAAAAAAATGGTTAATTAGCTTTCAAAAACAATGATTAAAAACCAGTAATAATGAATTCCACAGGCCAAGTAGAGAACACACTGTCACTGGAGGTGCTCAGAAATTTCCCAATTTTCTGGGCTTCCATCCTTCTGTCTCTTTACTGTCTCCTTACACGCACGCACACACACACACACACACACACACAGTATGTTGTATGTGTCTCTCTTCCTGTGGCAAGTTACTCTTTCTTTTATTTTGTCTTCCTCCTTTTCCCCATTTCTCCCTCCCTCCCTTTCCAACTCCCTATAGAATCATAAAAATCTTAGAATACTAACTCATAGAACTTATAGAGGATTTCAGAGACTATATAGACCAACATTTGATGTTGTTCATGAAAAAACAAGAATCCAGAGAAGTGATTTGCCCAAGCACATGCTGTTATTTTATGGAGAACACATGGCCTAAGGCCAGCGTTCTCTCTACAATGTCACACTTGCAGCTGAGTCATGGAATTTAAGAGTATTTGAAAACTTTTGTATTTCCTATTATAATCATTTCTAAGTAACTCAGAAAAAAAATCCATTTAAATTTGAGGAGCTTTTTATCATTTTCATATAGTACTTAACTTTTTAAATGAATTATCCTCACTTGAAAAATAATCTTTCCAATTCACAGAACTAGGATTACCAGTATTAGACAATTTCAAGGCCACTGCTACAAATCATATACACTTACAAAATAGAACTGTTTAAAAGATTAACTCTTAAAATTTTTTTTTCAGTCATAGATTCCATGGAAAAGCTGATGAAAAGCTGTGTCCACTCTCCTCAGAAAAAAAAATGAAAACACTGAACATCTTGCATAACATTTTAGGAGTTTATGAATATCCTAAAGCCCATGTGTGGAACTGGCAAAAACTAAGAACACCTGTGTTAAAGAAAAAATGTAGTATGTGTCTGTGAGTGTTGTTTTTGTTATGTGCCGTCGAGTCAGACCCGACTCATAGCAATCCCTCCTTGGATTTCCAAGGCAGTATCACTACGGAAGTAGATTGCCCAACCTTCCTTCCGAAGAGTAGCTGGTGGGTTTGAACCGCCAGCCTTCCAGTTAACAGTCAAGTGCCCTAGGCGCTATGCTACCAGAGCTCCGTATGTTTCTGGATTAGTGATTTTCAAAGTGCTCTGTGTACAAGCTGAGAGTGAACATGATGATCCATGGACCACCAAGGAAAAGAAATTAAGAATTTCTATCACTGTATTTTTTTTTTTTTAATTTCATCTTTCTAAAGTCTTTATATTTGTTTATATTTTTTAACATATATAAGACATTAGTACCTGTAACCAACCAAAAAATGGTTGATATCAAGTTGATTCTGACTCATGGTGACTCCACATGTGTCAGAGTAGCCCTGTGCTCTATCAGGTTTTCAGTGGCTGATTTTTCAGAAGTACATCACCAGGCTTTTCCTCTGAAGTGTCTCTGGATGGATTCTAACCTCCAACATTTCAATTAGCAGTCGAGTGTACTAATCATTTGTATCACCCAGGGACTCCAGTATAGAAAGCCATGTATATAAGTAATAAATAAGATAAATACATTGTGTTGTATATGCCACTACTACGTTTTTTTCCTATTAAGTGAACTTTACAAATCCCGAATAAGCCAACTGTTGGATACCACCCAACATCCTCAGAGAAACCCTCCTCTTCCCACAGGGACCCTCTGCCTACAGGTGGGGCTTTTCCTTACCTGGTCCTTTGTCTTTCCTTCTCGCTCACGAATGTGGTTAGCAACAATCCTTTCTGTTTCCTCGCAGAGTCTGGGGAAGTTAGCCAGCTATCAGAGAAAATAGATTTGAGTGTTAATATTCAAAAAGTTATATTACGCAAAAGAATTAGAGATAAGTTTGTTTTCTTACAGGAATTACTTGTTAGAATTCTAGAACATAAAGTGAAGTATCATGGACTTCTAAAGCATGACAGTGTGATGGAAGAGGGTCCACAAACTATAATCAGAAATAACTCGTTAGCTGACAGGCAACACTTCACAACCAGCAGAGCAATTCCCTAGAAAGTAAACAGATACCTAGATACCATCTAGCACTGTGCTCTGCAAAGTGGGTACTTCATAAACTCCAAAGATGAAGAAGATGGAAATGAGGATAAAAAAAGAGGATAACGACAAACATTTATGGAGAACTTACCATGTGTCAGGATGTGTGTTAGGTACCTCATGAATTACCTTAATTAATATTCACAACAATCATTAGACACAGGCTTTATTAGTAATCTCATTTTATAGAGGAGGAGAGTGAAGCACAGAGTGGTAAAGTAACTTGCCCAAGACTAGATAGTTCATAAAAGACAGGGCCAGGATTTGAAGCCAAGTCCCTTAAACTCCAGAGGCCATGGTGTTACCAATTACTCTTTAAAGATGATACATTTCAAGAACCATGAAGAATAACTTTTATTTTCTTTCTTAATTCTCCCTTAACAAATGGGTGTGTGTGGAGGTGTGTGTGTCATTTTTGGTACAACTTTAGAAATAATTCAGGATGATTGCTTACACCATCTAAATTTTTGAGGTAATTGTCTGAAATGTAGCTTGCAAGAGAGGAAAAAAATTAATTAGTATTGTTCTCAGTATATGGAAGAAAAAAGTGGGATGTTATGATAATGCGTAACAAGTCCTTATCAAGAAGGAGGACTCATTTATGTAAAAGTGTATGGGGTCAATAGAGGAAGATGGAGTTTGCCAGGCACAGAAACATGTGTGAAGGCATTAGGGTAAGGGGAAATGAGTGGCAAAAAGCAAAGGAAAGGCAATGTAAAAAGTGAGGAGGAATGTCTTGAGGCAAAGATAGAAAGTTTAACAGTGGTCAGACCAGCCAGATCCTTGCAGGTCTGCTTAACAACTTTGGCCATTGAAGCAATTCAGATGAGAAATGATAGGGGCTTGGACTGGGATGGCAGGAGTGGAAACTAGGAAAAGTGAGCACATTCATGGCATATGAGAGGCAAAAGGTTTATTCTAAAGTTGTAAAAAGCACTTATAAATGAATAAAAATAACACTTGTATCCAATATAAAAATAGGCAAAGAACATGATATGTAATTCGTAAAAGAAATTTAATGGTCAGTAAGCAAAAGCAAAATACTGATCTACACAAGTAAAGTAATGCAAAGTGACAATAACTATTATGTTGGTAAATTGCTATAATAATTTTTATAAGATTTAATTCTAATGAAGGTATAATGAGACTAGCACACTGAAAAACTACATAAGAAATATCAAAGACAACAATCTTTCTAGAAAGCAATTGGACAATATGAATCAAGAATTTCATAAACATATATATCCATCAACCTAATTACTTCACTTATAGGATCCTGAACTAATAAGGACACATAGTATTGCATTACTTGGAAT
The DNA here is from genome assembly GCF_000298275.1 of Orycteropus afer afer. Taxonomy (NCBI): domain Eukaryota; kingdom Metazoa; phylum Chordata; class Mammalia; order Tubulidentata; family Orycteropodidae; genus Orycteropus; species Orycteropus afer. Next base: position 6,272,929 of record NW_006921762.1, read on the forward strand.
AGCAAACAAACAAAACTTTATAAAACCACCTAAATATCCATTTCAACTACATTTTTAAAATAACATTCAATGATATGGTAAAGTGCTTATAATATGACACTAAGGGATGAACGCAGGGACGCCCAGAGTAGCAGGCCGGAAGAGCAGGAGAAAGGGGATAAAAGCCTTGAACCCAGACAGAAGAGCAGTCAGCCCCAGGGTTACAGTTGAGGAGAGACAACACAGGGACGCCCAGAGTAGCAGGC
>NW_006921762.1:6276777-6278238 GCF_000298275.1 Orycteropus afer afer
AAAGGAGCTCTGGTGGCGTAGTGCCTAAGGCACTTGACTGCTAACCAGAAGGCTGGCAGTTCAAACCCACCAGTCACTCCTTGGAAGGAAGGTTGGGGACTCTACTTCCATAGTGATACCACCTCAGAAACCCAAGGAGGGGTAGCTATGAGTTGGGTCAGACTCGATGGCACTTAGCAACAATCCCAACAACAAGGGATGAATATCAGTTTACTAAATGTATAATGTGATTACACATACAAACACCTAGTCTATACATTACCACTCACCACCATATATCATTGATATCCTTCAAAACTATAGCCCAAGAACTTTAAAAATCCCCAAATTCATGAATAATCTTGCAGAACATAGTATTTCCCCAAACTTTCAAGCAGTCATAACTAGGCCTCACTGAGACACGGCTGCTTCAGGGTCAGTGGGCACACCAACTTACAGTATGCTTGATGCATTACTGTCTACAAGATAACAAACTCCAGCACTTCATGGGACCATCTTCATCACAAGATCACATATAAATGTTAAATCCCCAAATCTATGTCCATGCATAGAAAAAGGTTTGGAAACAAATGCTACAAAATGTTAATATTGATAAACTCTTTGAATTATGGGATTATTTCTTCTATACACGTCTCCTCTTCCAAATTTTTCTACAGTGGCTGTAGTGTTTGATAACAAAATCATCAAAGCATAGAAACCTAGCTGCCATGGTCACTGTAAAAATCACAGCCCAGTGTCTCTTCACAAGGACCAACCCTCACCCCTTTACCAGTACTCCTATCTGAATCTTAAGATGTATGCTTGTTTTGGGAGTTTACTGCATGAACTACTGCAGGATACAAATGGAGCTTCCACTTCCAGTTTTGGAAAAATTCTCCATGGGAAAGTTCTATGACCCCAGAGACAATTTTTAAACTCCAAGAATGCTATAAGTTATATTCTGAAAGGCTTATAAAATGTTTCAAAATGTAGAAAGAATAACTGGTCAATACAGGTCCTTTTTTAGTGCAAACCTCAGTGACATATCTGGCACTAATCACTAGCCTGTTGTAGGCCATCAGAGCAGTTGTTTCTCACTTTCGTTTCAGTATACTAAGCTATCAGGGAATGCTTTGTTTCACAAATACAGAATCATGCTGTAAAGAAGTAATTGCATAAGCAGTATCTACAAAGTAACTGCATAAGCAGTCTTCTATAAAGAAGAAATGGAATGCCGTTAACAACACTTAGGAAATGGATTAAAGAACAGAGTTATTTTTAAAACATCAAAATACTGGCAATATTTTCTCATTCAGAAACTAAACACTTGATTGATGAAGGCCAATTATTAGATATCATTAAGCCATGGAAAGGCCAAAATGACAAAAGTATGCCATTTGTAGATTCACCTCCAATCTACTTTGATAGGAGGGTAGGTGTTTTTTTTTTTTTTTTTTAATTACTTATTTACTTATTAATTTT
>NW_006921762.1:6278338-6294889 GCF_000298275.1 Orycteropus afer afer
TACTTATTAATTTTGTTGTTGTTGAGAATATACACAGCAAAACATACATTAATTCAACAGTTTGTACATGTAGAATTCAGTGAGACTAATTACAAGGAATTCTCACAGTCCTTTTCTGAGTTATTTCTCCCCCATTAACATAAATTCACTATCCCCTAAGATTACTATCTAATCTTTTGAGTTGCTGAGGTGTAGTAAATCACATAGTATGGGTTTTCTAGCCATAAGTCTTTGTAAACTCCATGGTGGAATTTGCCATGAGCAACTGAGTAGCTCCTGATTGTTCAAGTTATCTACCTGGGGTATTTCTGTTGAGAGTGGCATGAAGCAATCTTCTGGGAAGTTCTCTCTCTCTCTCTCAGGTGTATAGAATTCTGATGTTGAATTGGTTAGTTTGGCCACTTTGCCAGGCTCAAAAGGAGCCCTCCTGGAGGCAGAAGGAATCCCTCACTGCTGACTGAGAGATTCAAGAGACATGCATTGATAAGTGAGAGACATGCATTGCTGAGAGAGACATGCACTGCTGAGAAAGACATGGAGAGACAAGCACTGCTGAGAGAGACACTGAGAGACACACACTGCCGAGACAGACACTGAGAGACACGCATACTGGGAGAAAGACTGAGAGAAAGTGTTGGCTGAGAGACAGTGGGCTGAGAGAGACTGAGCATGTTTCTGAACTTGAATTGTAGCCTGTTGTTTCCCTAATAAACCTCATAATCTGTGAGTTCTGTCTGGCTGCTGCAGTGAATTACTGAACCTAGCAGAGAGGTGATGGGTGCTGTGGGAGGAAAACGTTGGTGAAAGGGCTGGAGGGAGGCAGCATGTCTGGCCTTGCAGGAATAGGCCTTGGGCTACTGATGGTGATTCTGTCTTCCTCTTGTGGGGTTAGAGGAGGTCAGATGATGCAGCTTCCCTGCCCCTTTGGTGGTTGCTCTTATCAATTTTCTCTCAAATAGGTAGTTCTTAAAAGAGCATAATGCTCAAGGCAAACATTTTTTGCTAGATAAGCTGAACTACTGTTTTGTTTTAAGACTATTTCAAGGGATATTTTTGGCTTATGGTTTAAAGGTTTTCTCAGAGCAATACTTTTAGGGATTCATCCAACCTTCATGGCTCCAGGATGTCTGGAGTCCATGAATATTTGAAACTTGGCTCTGAATTTGCCCTCTTTTGATCAGATCCATGGGAGAAAGATGAGACAGTCTGCTTCTGTAAAGATTTACAGCCCTGGAAACCTAGGAGGCAGTTCTTCTCTATCCTAAAGTATCACTATGAATTAGAATTAACTTAGTGGCAGTGGGTTTTTGGTTTTAATCAGGATTCTTCCAGAGAATCTTTGATCAAAATGTTTAGTAATGCTAGCCAGGCACCATTCAACTCTTTTGGTCTCATGGCAAAAAAAGGTAGTTGTTGATGGAGGCAACTAGCCACACATTTCATGTCCTCTGCCTATTCCTGATTCTTCTGCTCCAGGTTAGACCAATTGTTGTGCCTTGGTGGACTTGCAAGTTATTAAGACCTCGGGTACTACACAACAAACTAAGAGTTAGAAGAGAAGGATTAAATATGTTATTAGGCCAATTAACTGAGATACCTATGAAACTATGACTCAAAACCTTCATACCAAAGATCCAAATCCCATGAGGTTTTAGGTTGTACACAAGCAGCCTCAGTGGTTACTCTTTTTCTTTTTTTAATCATTGTAAATATATATATCACACAACTTTCACCAGTTCAACTTTTTATAAGTGTACAACTTATTGACAGCTTTGCAACTATACTCTTAACCAATGCAATATTTCCATCAACAAAAGCCCTTTTTTCCCCCCACCTCTGATAACCACCAACAAATTTTGTTCTCTATCTATCTGTCTTTTCTTATCTTTTTATATAACTGAAAACCAAAAAAACCCATACAAACTCACTGCCACGAGTTGGATCCAACTCCTAGTGACCCCTCCTTGGGTTTCTGAGCCGGTATCTCTACATAAGTAGATTGCCCCATCTTCCTTTCAAGGAGTGGCTGGTAGGTTTGAACCACCAGCCTTCTGGTTAGCAGTCAAATGCCTATTCATTCTTTTGTGACTGCCTTATTTCACTCAGCTTAATGTCTTCAGCTCTATCCATACTGTAGCATGTATTAATACTTCCTTTCTCCTACTGGCTGAGTAGTATTCCATTGACTCAAATAGACATTTCACCAAAGAGGACATGCAAATGGCTACCAAACACATGAAAAGATGCTCAGGATCAATAGCCACCAGAGAGATGCAAATCAAACTTATAATGAGATACTATTTCACTCCCACATTAGGATGGCTAGGATTCAAAAAAAGAAAGAAAGAAAATAATACTTATTTGTGAGGAAATTGGAACCCTTATCCACTGTTGGTTGTTGTTGTTGTCAGATGCCATCAAGTTGTCTCTGACTCATAGTGACCCTATGCACAGCAGAATGAAACACTACCCGGTCCTGTGCCAGCCTCACAATCCTCGCTATACCTGAGCCCATCGTTGCAGCCACTGTGTGTATCCATCTTGTTGAGGGCCTTCCCCTTCTTTGCTGACCCTCCACTTTACCAAGCATGATATCCTTCTCCAGGGAATGGTCCCTTCTGACAACATGACCAAAGTAGGTGAGATGAAGTCTGACCATTCTTGCTTCCAACAAGCATTCTGGCTGCACATCCTCCAGGACAGATTTCTACTAGTCCTTTTAGTAGATCATGGTACTCAACATTCTTCTCCAATGCCACAACTCAAAAGCATCAACCCTTCTTCGATCTTCCTTATTCACTGTCCAGTTCTCACATGCATAAGAGGTGATTGAAAATACCATGGCTTGGGTTAGGAGCAGCTTAGTCTTCCAGGAGAAGACTTTTGAAAATCTTTGCTCTTCAGCACTTGAAAGAAGTCTTTTGCAGCAGATTTGCCCAATGCAATATGACGTCTGATGTCTTGACTGCTACTTCCATTGGTGTTGATTGTAGAACCAAGTAATATGAAATCCTTGACAACTTCAATCTTCTTTCCATCTACCATGGAGCTGTTTATTGGACCAGTTGTGAGGATTTTTGTTTTCTTTATATTGAGGTGTAATCCATACCACAGACTGTAATCTTTAATCTTCATCAGTAAGTGCTTCAAGTCATCTTCACTTTCAGCAAGCCAAGTTGTGTTGACTGCATATTGCAGGTTGTTAATGAATCTCCCTCCAATCCTGATGCAATGTTCTTCGTCCTATAATCCAGCTTCTCGGATTATTTGCTCAGTATACAGAATGAATAAGTATGGTAAAAGGATACAACCTTGATGCACTCCCTTCATACTTTTGAACCATGCAGTATCCCCTTGTTCTATTCAACAATGGCCTCCTTATCTATTATGTACAGGTTCCTCATGAGTGCAATCAAATGTTCTAGAATTCCCATTCTTCTCATAGTTATCCACAGTTAGTTATGATCCACCCAATCAAATGCTTTTGCATAGTCAATAAAACATAAGTAAACATCTTTCTGGTATTCTTTGCTTTCAGCTAAGATCCATCTGACATCAGCAATGATATCCCTTGTTCCATGTCCACTGTTGGTATGAATGTAAAATGGTAAAGTGGTTGTGGAAACCAGTATGGTGGTTCCTCAAAAAACTAAAATAGAACTACCATATGATCCAGTAAGTCCACTCTTAGGTATAAACCCAAAAAGCTTGAAAGCAGAGAGAGACTCAAACAGAGATCTGTACACCAGTGTTCACTGTAGCCAAAAAAAAAAAAAACTAAACTCACTGCCGTCGAGTCAGATCTGACTCATAGTGACCCCTCCTTGGGTTTTCGAGGGGGTATTACTACAGAAGTAGATTTCCCAATCTACCTTTCAAAGAGTGGCTGGTGGGTCTGAACCTCCAGTTTTCTGGTTAGCAGTCAAGTGCCTGAGGCACTAGGCTACCAGAGCTCCTCACTGTAGCATTATTCATAATAGCCAAAAGGTGGAAACAACCGAAATGCCCATCAACAGACGAATGGATAAACATACTGTGGTGCATACATACAATGGATTTTTTTTTAAGTGTCCTGGGTGTTCCAAGTTTACTACTCAATTTCACTAGGAAAGGAACTCACCAGAGCCATAATTTTATATCTGCAATTGGGTTACTAGAAAGTATATAAGCCTAAATTCTAAATGGAACAAAAGAGAGAAAACACTATTAAGAACTGCCCTCATGGAGGCAAAGGACCAGAAATAATGACAGAGACACTAAGCAGTAAACAATCTAGGCATTACTGAAAGGCAGTAATTTGTTTCAGAACTTCTCATGCTGGTATGGTTTTTAGCTGGTTGACTATGAATGGGTGGTAGGAGTACAAATATCATAATGTTGGTTATAATTGCTGGCTTTCATATGCAGGGCTCTTAGTCCCAATTTTGCTTATGATACATATAGGAAGAAGAAGGAAAAAAAAAAGTCCTATTGATATTCAAAGTAATTTCTGATTAGTGTTTCTCCCACTCATTTTATTAACTCATTTGACAGGAGTGTCTGCTCAGTATGAATGGTCCTTTACTTAATTCTAAAAGACACTTAACACTAATTGCTCAGTTCAATCCCTCTCCTCCCATTCGTGTCTTTTACTTAGGATATAATTACTGTTTCCTCACCCATTTAAATTGTTGTAATTTTCCATCTTGTTTGCTCTGGATACTAAATTAAAAGTCTAAGTTGTAAGAATGTATACATTTTGTCAAAGTCATAAAACTTCTAATCAGAGATGCCAAAATAATACTGATCTAGAAGATACCACCTTTAGCCCTTTATTACCCTATTCTTTATTTAAATACTGTAGAAATTGATTTATACAGGATCAGAGAATTAAAGTTTTGCTATTGGTTGAAATAATGTCACATTCCTAAATGTATTTCATTGGGCAATTGCTAGTCACCAACTCTATGTTCAGCTATATCAAAGCTGAACATTAATAAAAACTCCACAGTCTTGAATGATAGGTGAACTATTCAGATAAAAAGCCACACAAGACAAATATTTTACACACACACACATACACACACAAATCATAAGGGAAAACACAAAGAAATAAAAGGTTAAATCTGTTCTGAGAAAGCTTCAGAGGATTTGATACTTTAATAATGAGAGAAAAGCTTCCAGGAAGAGATGGACATCTCTTAAATGGTAAATTATTTGTAAATAGCTCTTTTTTTCCTATTATATTGACTATTCTTAAATAACAAGAAAGTAATTTCTGATTAGTGTTTCTGCCACTCATTTTATTAACTCATTTGACAGGAGGAAATGGAGAAAACAATACATATGACTTACAGAATAAAAATCTTAAATATCTGATTGTAAGAGAATTTTTTAACTGTACAGGGTCTAAGGAAAAGCAGAACTATGATTTTTAAAAATACACAAAACCATGTTTTAATAATATCAAATAATTTTGGTGTGACTTCAATATAAAAATAAGCATATACCATATTTTCCCTAGGAAAAAAACACTTTTTTTTTTCTTTTTTTCTATCCAATAAAACAAAAATTTAAATTAATTATTTTTTGTGCCTTGTCAGATTTCTTTTTAAAAATTTAAATTTATTAACCAGTGATTAATTAGATTATGAGATCCACACTTTTAAGCTATTCTTAAAACAAGTATGAGACCAGTCAGGATTTCTATAGCTTCAAGAATAACTGGTTTGATACCTCAATACTCAGGTTATTAGGTAACTATCAGTTCACAGATTCATACCAAACATGACTAAGAAAATAAACTAAAACCATGACAAAATGTCTTTTATACTCATGACTTGAGATGATTGGTTTGGCCTACCTAGATACAAGCTCTGTTTCTTTTGTTTATTTTTTATCAAATGTTGGCCACTTGCTACAAACTGAGTAGCAATTATGATTTTACTGCTCACAAAGCAAACAGTAATTTTATTCCATTTTCTATTAATTAAGACATAAAAGTCTCTAGTAATCCTTTATTTGTATATGGAGTAATGTTGGGTTTATTCAACAAATCAGTAAATACTCATCTTGACATAATACATTTGCTATGGAAAAAAAATTTTATTCACATTTACAAAAATGAATGAAGATAAGCAATTATACCATAAGAGATCAAGAAATGGTACGTTACCCTAAATTTACAGGGTGAGTGGGAAAATTGTCTACTGGGTTCTCTGTATGAGGCAGCATATGGGAAGCCTAGGAAGACCTAAGGAGCTCTGGTAGCATAGTGCCTAAGGCACTTGACTGCTAACCAGAGGGGTCACTATGAGTGGGGGCAGACTCCACAGCACATAACAACAACAACAACAACAACAAGTGGCAGTTCTACTCTGTCCTATGTGGTCAGTTGTTATCAGTCAGTGTTGACTCACCGGAAATGGACTATACCTATGAATGAATCCCATTTGGGCATAAGATTTTTCTTTGTTATGTTAATGTGGGCATTATCAGCATAGGGTTTGTATTAAGCCAATCGCTTCTGAGATACAAAAGCACAGACTACCCATAGAAAGGGAGCCCAGGTGGCATAGTGCCTAAGGCATTTGACTGCTAACCAGAAGGCTGGCAGTTCAAACCCTCCAACCACTCTTTGGAAGGAAGGTTGGGCAATCTATTTGGCAATCTACTTCCGACTCAACAGCAGTGAGTTTGGTGGGGCATTTTTTGGTACCCATAGAAGAAAGTACACATGGAAAACAGATACCAAGCTACTGGAAGATAGCCAAGGAATTGAGAAGAGAGAAGAACCTTCCCCTAGAGCTGACAAAAAGAGAAAGCCAGTGCCCTGAATTCAGTCAGACTTCTAGCCTCCTAAATTATGAGAAAATAAATTTCTGTTCATTAAAGCCACCTGTGTCTGGTATTTCTGTTATATTCAGGGCTCCAACCAGTTCAAAACAGTTCAGTCATTGTCAACGGAACATACTCATTACACAGCAATCAAATCTCTTGCATGAGGGATTTTAACTCGAGTAGGAAACAGGCAAGATTGCCTTGCTCAAAGATGGTGGTTGACACACACTCAAAGCAGCTTGGTTGGCCACCATCTCAAGCAGGGTACTGCTACCTGTTTCCTACGTGGGTCAAAATCCCATGTGCAAAAGACAGGTGTGATCCATGTAGATCTCTGGAGTCAGAGTATTTCAGACATCTGAGGACAAGAAGTACAAAGGCCCTGCAGTCATGACTTTTTGAACTGTTGAAGGAACAAGGAAACCAGTGTAGCTGGAGTGGATTGAGGTAAGAGGAGAATGGGAGAAGAGTTTAGAGATGAAAAGGGGGATGAGAACAAGATCATGCAGGCCTTGAAAGCCATGGTAAAGACTTTGGATTTACCTGTTTAATTATTTGTATTCAGAGGTTGATATTTACTTTCCTAACCTCACTGCCATCAAGTTGGATCTGGCTCACAGCGACCCCTACTTGGGTTTCCAAGGCAGTATCACTACAGAAGTAGATTGCCCAACCTTAGATTGCCCAACCTTCCTTCCAAGGAGTGGCTGGTGGGTTTGAACTGCCAGCCTTCTGGTTAGCAGTCAAATGCCTTAGGTACCACAAATTCATGATTTCTTCTACAGTTCTTTTTAACTGAAAATATTTCCTTATATTTCTAACAGCCAACTAAGGCATCTCTCTCTTTTTTTTTTCCTCCCTCTTTGCAAAGCTTTTTTATTTTTTTTTAAAGCAGGAAAAAAAATCAATTAATCGGTATGATGGCAATCCAAGAATGTGGTTTCTCAAGAGACCAATAAATGGCACAGTTGCTAAACCACGGTTAAAAAACCAAGATGTTCCTCTCAGTGCTTCCTGAAAAGAACCTCAGGACTGTATGGTGATGCACTGGAGAAGAGGAAGTAAAGAAAAACGGCTGAAAACTGATGCCTATTAGAAAAATACCAAAGTTGAGATGTCCCTGGAGTGAAGCCAAATAACTCATAAAACTCTAATGTTCCTGTCTTGTCCTCCAGTGCCCCAGAGACAACAGTGAGAAAATATCTGAGAAGAAATGCATTCCTTCAGGTTAGAAATCTAGCTTTGTGCTTCGTTATTTGAATATAAAATCTTTTATGTTTTTCACTGGTGTTTACTTCTGTGGCTTATGAAAAAAACATTTAAATATTTTACACTTAAGACATTCAATATGTGTTGGTGTAAATGGAAACACTGTTTTAACTTTAAACATATTTTTATATCACAATATAGCAAGAGTAATCATATGTTTCCAACTGCCTGGGGCAGTCTTGTTTTGCCTCTATCATTCCAGTGAAAATATTAATAGCACTCTCTTACACTCTCAAAAATATCCCAGGTTGGATGATAAATTATATGATTGCCCTTATCCATGGCTCAAAAAAGTCAAGTAATAAAGTCCTTGCATACTCAACTCTAATTAGAATTACTTTGCTTTACAAAAGATCCTAATTATACAAGTCTTAAAATAAAAGAATTTGAGGGTCTAAGGTATGTGACTGCCAACCAAAAGGCTGGAGTTTCAAACCCACCAACCACTCCTTGGAAGGCAGGTGGGGCAATCTACTTCTGTAGTGATACTGCTTCAGAAACTCAAGCAGGGGTTGCTATGAGTTGGATCCGACTCGAGGCAGTGGGTTATATTAAGGACAAAATTCAAGAAAATGAAAATAGGACTAGGAAAAAGGATAGATGTTTGAAAGAAGAAAACCTAGCCAAATAAAACTGAGTATAGATTTCTTTAGCATCAGGGTAACTTTAAAACATCTAAATCATTAATAAGTATTTAGAGAATGTGTCTTCTTTGGCACTAGAGATAAGAAGTTAAAAGATACAGCTCTTTTCTAAAGGAACTAAAGGTCAGCAAGAAGAGACACTCACATAAAACATATAAATTACAATGTAATATCATAAATGCCATGATAGAAGTATGACAGAAGCTATGGCAGATGGTTTTTTGGAGGACTGGAACTGGAAGGCTGGGAAGTGGGAGTGAAGTAGTTTGGAACAGCTAAGAGAGACATACTCATCTGTCAATTTGTCGTCCTGTGGTGGCTTGTGTGTTGCTGTGAGGCTGGAGGCTGTGCCATCAGTGTTTCAATTGCCAACAGGGTTAGCCATGGTGGACAGGTTTCAGTGGAGCTTCCAGCCTAAGATAGACTTGGAAGAAGGAAAAGGCCATCCACTCATCAAAGAATTGGCCAGTGAAAACATTATGAATAGCGGTGAAACACTGTCTGATATACTACTGAAAAATAGCCCTGAAACACTGTTTGATATAGTGCCAGAGAATGAGCCCCTCAGGTCAGAAGGCACTCAAAATATGACTAGGAAAGAGCTGCCTCCTCAGAATATAGCCGACTTTGATGTGGATGGACTAAAGCTTTCAGGGCCTCCATTTGCTGATGTGGCACGACTCAAGATAAGCAGAAAAGAGTTGCAAATATCTATTAATAATTAGAACGTGGAATGTACAAAGTATAACTCTAGGAAAATTGGAAGTTGTCAAAAATGAAATGGAACACATAAAGATTGATATCCTAGGCATTTTGTTGTTGTTGTTATGTGCCATCGAGTCCGACCCGACTCATAGCGACCTCTCTTTGGGTTTCCAAGGCAGTATCACTATGGAAGTAGATTGCTCCATCTTCCTTCTGAGGAGTGGCTGGTGGTTTTGAACCACCAGCCTTCTGGTTAGCAGTCAAGTGCCTTAGGCACTATGCTACCAGAGCTCCCATCCCAGGCATTAGTGAGCTGAAATGGAGTGGCTTTGGCCATTTTGAATCAGACAACCATATGATCTACTATGCCAGGAATGACAAATTGAAGAAGAATGGCGTGGCATTCATCATCACAAAGGATGTTTCAAGATCTATCCTGAAGTACAATGCTGTCAGAGACAGGATAATACCCATACACCTATGAGGAAGTCCTAAGGTACTTGACTGCTAACCAGAAGGCTGGCGGTTCAAATCCACCAGCCACTCCTTGGAAGGAAGGTTAGGAATCTACTTCCATAGTGATACCACCTTGGAAACCCAAGGAGGTCTCTGTGAGTCGGGTATGACTCGAGGGCACATAACAATACAACAATGAGGAAGACCAGTTAATATTACTATTACTCAGATTTATGCACTAACCATCAAAGCCAAAGATGAGGAAATTGAAGATTTTTACCAACTTGTACGGTCTGAAATTGACCGAACATGCAATCAAGATGTGTTAATTACCACTGGTGATAGGAATGCAAAAGTTGGACACAAAGAAGAATCACCAGTAGTTGGAAAATTAGGGTCTTGGTGAGAGAAATGACACTGGAAATCGCATGATAGAATTTTGCAAGACAAACAACTTATTCATTGCAAATACCTTTTTCAACAACACAAATATTGGCTATACATGTGGACTTCACCAGATGGAGTACACAGAAATCAGATTGACTACATCTGTGGCAAGAGGTGATGGAGAAGCTTGGTATCTTCAGCCAAAACAAGGCCAGGAACTGATTGTGGAACACATCATCAACAACTCATATGCAAGTTCAAGGTGAAACTGAAGACAATTTAAAAAAACTCCACGAGAGCCAAAATATTACCTTGATTTTATCCCTCCTGAATTTAGAGACTGTTTAAAAAATAGATTTGATGCATTGAACACCAATGACCAAACACCAGGAGAATTATGGGATGATATCAAGAACGTCATCCATGAAGAAAGCAAAAGGTCATTAAAAATACAGGAAAGGAAAAAAAGACCAAAGTGGATGTCAGAGGAGATTCTGAAACTTGCTCTAGAATGGGGAGTACCTAAAGCAAATGGGAGAACTGAAAGGATAAAAGAGCTGAACAGAGGATTTCAAAGAGCAGCTCAAGAAGACAAAGTCAACTATTATAATGAAATGTGCCAAGAGTTGGAGTTAGAAAACCAAAAGGGAAGAAGATGCTCAGCATTTCTCAAGCTGAAAGAACTGAGGAAAAAAATTTAAGCCTTGAATTGCAATATTGAAAGATCCCATGGGCAATATGTTGAATGATGCAGGAAACATCAAAAGAAGATGGATGGAATACACAAAGTCACTATACCAAAAAGAATTGGTCGATGATTATCCCTTTCAGGAGGTGATCAAGAACTAATGGTGCTGAAGGAAGAAGTCAAAGCTGCACTGAAGGAATTGGTGAAGAACAAGGTTCCAGGAATTGACGGAATACCCATTGAGATGTTTCAACAAATGGATACCCCACTGGAGGCACTCACTCAGCTATGCCAAGAGATTTGGAAAAGAGCTGCCTGGCCAGCTGACTGGAAGAGATCCATATTTGTACACATACCAAAGAAAGGTGATACTACAGAATGTGGAAATTATTGAACAATATCATTGATATTACACACAAGTAAAATCTTACTGAAGATAATTCAAAATGGTTGCAGCAATATATTGACAGAGAACTTCCAGAAATGCAAGCCAGATTCAGAAGGAGACATGGAGCGAGGGATATCATAGCTGATGTCAGATGAATCTTGGCTCAAAGCAAAGAATACCAAAAAGATGTTTACTTATGTTTTATTGACTCTGCAAAGACATTCGACTGCGTGGATCATAACAAATTATAGATAACTTTTGAGAAAAATGGGAATTCCAGAACACTTAAATGTATTCATGAGGAACCTGTACATAGATCAGGAGGTTGTCATTCAAACAAAGGGATTCTGCATGGTTTAAAATCGGGAAGGGAGTACATCCTTTCACCATATTTATTCAACCTGTATGCTAGCAAATAATCCGAGAAGCAGGGCTATATGAAGAAGAACATGGCATCAGAATTGGAGGAAGGCTTATTAACAACCTGCAATACACAGATGATACAACTCTGCTTTCTGAAAGTGAGGATGACTTAAAGCACTTACTGATGAAGACTGAAGACTACAGTCTGCTATGGATTACACCTCAGCATAAAGGAAACAAAAATACAACTGGACCAATAAGCAGCATCATGATAGATGGAGAGAAGACTGAAGTTGTCAAAGACTTCATATTACTTGGTTCTACAATCAACACCAATGGAAGTAGCAGTCAAGACATCAGACGACATACTGCATTGGGCAAATCTGCTGCAAAAGACCTCTTTCAAGTGCTGAAGTGAAAAATGTCTCCTGGAAGACTAAGGCACTCCTAACCCAAGCCATGGTATTTTCAATCACCTCTTATGCATGTGAGAGCTGGACAATAAATAAGGAAGATCGAAGAAGAGCTGATGCTTTTGAGTTGTAATGTTGGTGAAGAATGCTGAATGTACTACGGACTGCTGAAAGGACTAACAAATATGTCCTGGAAGAAGTACAGCTGGATCCTTGGAAGTGAGAATGGCCAGACTCCACCTCACCTACTTTGGTCATGCTGTCAGAAGAGACCATTCTCTAGAGACAGATGTCATGCTTGGTAAAGTGGAGGGTCAATGAAAGAGACGAAGGCCCTCAGTGAGATGGATAGACATGGTAGCTACAGCGATGGGCTCAGGTATATTAGGTAGTGTAAGGCTGGCACAGGACCAGACAGTGTTTCATTCCATTGTATAGAAGGTCACTATGAGTCAGAGACCACTCAATGGCAAATAACAACAATGACAGAAGTAAACATAGGATGCCATTTGAAATGTTGAGAAGGGAACAGGGATGGAGACCAGGACTCAAGAGACGCTTCAAAAAGATTTTTGTTAAAGGATGATGACTGAGCTGGATCTTCAAAAATAGTAGAGGAATAATGCAAAGAAGGAATTCTGGGAAGATAGTGGTATAAACAAACAATCATTCTTATTCTTCCCCACAAATACAACAAGGAAATGGTGCTTAACTTTGAGGCACTCTGAATCAGGAAGCAGAGGAAATCATCAGGGAACTGCAGACATGCAAGAAGCACCGAATCAACAACATGTCACATGCAGTAAGAAAATAACTTCTATTGTCCCTGCCCCTCTCTCAGATGTATGGGGCACCAGCTGCTGTGAACTGAGGTAAAAAGAGTCCAGAAAAAAAGCCTGCTTCCCTAGCCACCATAGCCACTGCCCATATAAAGAGACAGCACCCCAAAGTCAACCTAAAGTCAACAAGGTAGATACACCCTACCCCCAGACACCATTAGCTGCAACCCTATTGTGAACTCCTAAAGGAGGTCCATGCACAGGAGTCATCTGTCATAGTCAACATTCTACCTGCCTCCCTCTTTACGCCATAGCTCAGGTCTCTGAAACCAACAGGATGGACCTCCCAGGGAGTCAGTTCTGGTCTGTATGCTCTCCCTTTCAGTCACTGCTGAGGACTGCTGACTGAGGCTGCTGTGTGCCAAGATACAGGCATCTTTAGTGGAGGCTATCTCTACAGCTGATATACTCCAGGAAGGGCTCTTACAGCAACAAGGCAGACTTCCCCAGGACCCATTTGGAGTATGCCAGCACCTCCCCAACCCAGACACTGCTGGCTGCAAGCCTACTAAGAATTGCTACAGAAGGCCCATGCAATGGAATCTGTTCCCATAGTAAACACTTAACCGGCCTTCTTGCAAACCCCATAGCTCAGGCTTCTGAAACCAACAAGACAAATCTCCCTGGGGGTCAGTTAGAGTTAGTCTGCTTCCACTTTCAACTGGCATTAAGGACTGCTGACTAAGGCTGCTGTGTGTTAGGAAGCAGGGGTCTTGAGTGGAGGCTGCACTCACAGACAACAATCTTCTAGAGGAACTCTAACAGCAACAAGGCAGACCTCCATGAGGATCTAACCAAAGCATGCCACCCTCTCCCTACCCTGGTAATTGTTTGTTGCCAGGCTGTTGCAAACTACTACAGAAGGATAACACAATGCAGTATGTTCCTATAATCAGCACTCTACCTACTCCCATGCACCCCAAAGCTTAGGCCTCTGAAAACAACAGGATAGACCTCTCTGGGGTCAGTATGAGTCTTTTTACTCCCTCTTACATTTGGAGCTGAGGACTACTGACCAAGGCTGCTGTGTGTTAGAAAGGAGGCATCTTGAGTGGATGCTATACCAACAGCTAATATATGGGGCAGGCTCTGACAGGAACATGGCAGACCTTGCTAGGAGTCCATTTGGAGTGTGATTATCCCCTCCTCCATTCGTAACTGTCTACTTCTGGATTAATACAAACTACTACAAGAAGTTTCCTATAGTGGAATCAGGAGATGGGTCATCTAATTGGAGACTGTTCCCCAAAAAACCATGGAGTCACTAGGGCTCTGAAATTAACAAGGCAGATCTCCTTGAGGTCCTTCTGGGGAGTGCCAGGCCTTCCTCCTCCTGAAATGCTTCCCTTGAATGCCAACTTAGATATAAGCAGTCCCCACAGAGCAGGGAAGAAAACCTCAGGCAAAACTGAAGAGCAACACCCAGCCCCAAAGGGGGGTCACTGAGTCTGGGTTTTCTGACTAAAATCATGATTACAGAAACAGAGAATGGAAAGGAGTAATAACCAGAGGGAAGAGTGTGCACCCTAGTGGACAGATTAGCACACGAAATGCTGCCTGAGTGGCAGCGCTCACTGTGGACAGACTGACCACAGCATATTGTGTGTGTATTTGGGAGAGACTGAAATATGAAAAACAAGCTCTGGAACTATTGAATTACACTTAAATATGGTAGGAAGAAGGAGTTATCACAGAGAGGGAGAGGAAATGGTAAGCAAAGGATGAAGGCTTTGCAGACATAAGGGCTTCCTACAGAAAGTAGTGAAGTCAAAAACATCCAATAATAGGAAAAACAGGAAATTCCAATGTCTCAACAACAACAACAACAAAATAGTAAGAAATACAAAGAACAGAGAAATAACAGTCCATCCTAACAAACACGACAAAGTGAAAGTGCACCTAAGGATGACCAAATAATTCTTTTTTAAAAAATGAAAGAATATAATACAAGAACATCAACTATAATTCAAATAGCTAAGTTAAAACAGATAAACATATCAAAGAAATAATGAAAAAAAATGCAAGACCAAAATAAGGGTCTAAAAGAGATACTGCAACTGAAAGAGATAATAAGTAAAATGAGAAACACAGTAGAAGTACTTACCTACAGAATTAATCAGGCAGAAGAAATAACCATTAGAAGATAAAATAATTAAAATTACAGATGCTGAAGAGTAACAAGACTGGAGGCTTAAGAAGACTGAGCACAGTTTGATGGAATTATGGGACAACAACAAGAGACCTAATAAATGCATCATGAGAATTTCAGAAGGAGATGAGAGACAGAAAAGGGCACAAAGAATATCTGAAGAAATGCCTACTACTATTGAGTCAATTCCAACTCATAGCAACCCCCACTGGGTTTCCCAGGCTGTAAATCTTTACAGAAGTAGATTACCTCATCTTCCTCCCACAGAGCAACTGGTGAGTTTGAATCACTGAGCTGGTTAGCAGCCAAATGCCTTACCCACTATGCCACCAGAGCACCTTATTTGAAAAACTAATTACAGAAAATTTCCCCAATCTAATGAAAGACATAAATCTCAAAATGCAAGAAATTCAAATAAACCCAAACAGGATAAATTCAGAAAGATCCACACCAAGACACACCATAGTTAGCCTCTTAAATATCAAAAGACAAAGAGAGAATCCTGAAAGTAGTAAGAGAGAAGCAAGCAGACACATACAAAGGATCCCCGATAAGATTAAATACTGATTTTTCCTCAGAAACACTGGAGGTCAGAAGGGAATGGAATGACATATTTAAGTGCTGCGGGGGGAAAAAAAAAACACCTGTCAACCAAGAATATTATACCTAGCAAAATTGTCCTTCAAAAACATTGTCAATACTACTCAAAGTGATCTATAGATTCAACACAATCCCAATCAAAATCCCAAAAGCCTCCTTTACAGAAATAGAAAAAACAATCCTCAACTTTATATGTAATGGGAAGCAGCCCTGAACAGCTAAAACAATGCTGAAGGAGAAGAACAAAGTAGAGGGACTTCCAGATTTTAAAATATACTATGTGGCTACATTAATAGAAACAGCCTGATATAATAATAGACATACACACAAATAAATCCACACATCTATGGTCAAATGGAGGAGAGACAATGCAGGGATGCCAGAGTAGTGGGCCAGAAGAGCAGGGAAGGGGATAAAAGCCTCGAGCCCCAGGCTTACAGGTGAGGAGAGACAACGCAGGAACGCCAGAGTAGCAGGCCGGAAGAGCAGGGAAGGGGATAAAAGCCTCGAGCCCCAAGCTTACGGGTGAGGAGAGACAACGCAAGGACGCCAGAGTAGCAGGCCGGAAGAACAGGAGAAAGGGGATAAAAGCCTTGAACCCGGACAGAAAAGCAATCAAACGAAGGGATTAGGTGAGGAGGGGAAACTCAGGCCTGCTCATAGTAGCAGGCCGGAAGAGCAGGAGAAAGGGGATAAAAGCCTTGAACCCGGACAGAAGAGCAGTCAGCCCCAGGGTTACGGGTGAGGAGAGACAACACAGGACGCCAGAGTAGCAGGCCAGAAGAGCAGGAGAAAGGGGATATAAGCCTTGAACCCAGACAGAAGAGCAGT
>NW_006921762.1:6299838-6307054 GCF_000298275.1 Orycteropus afer afer
AGCGACCCCATGCACAGCAGAACGAAACACTGCCCAATCCCACGCCAGCCCCACAATCCCTGCTATACTTGATCCCATCATCGCAGCCACCGTATAAATCCATCTCGTTGAAGGCCTCCCCCTCTTTTGCCGACCCTCCACACTACCAAGCATGACATCCTTCTCCAAGGAATGGTCCCTTCTTACAACATGACCAAAATAGGTGAGACAAAGTCTGGCCATTCTTGCTTCCAAACTCAGCTAGGAGGAGAAATGAAATCTTGATGCAGGTCACAGTATGGATGGAGCTTGAAGACATTATGCTGAGCGATATAAGTCAATCATAAAAGGATAAGTATTGTATGACTTCACTTATATCAAAAGACCGAAAAAAAAAAAAACAAATCCATTGCCATTGGGTCAATTTCAACTCATAGCAACGCCATAGGATTACCAAGATTGTAATATCAAGATTGCAACCTTTATGGAAGCAGACTGCCACATCTTTCTCCTGTGGATTGGCTGATGGGTTTGAACACTGACCTTTTGGTTCACAGCAGAGGTCTTTAACCACTATGCAACCAGTACTTCTCATAAAAAGATAAGCAAAGGCAAAGCTATAGAGTCCAAACTTTATTACTGGTTACCAGGGGCAGGAGGGAGGGGGAAAGGGGAGTTAAGGATGATGGAAAAATCAAATTGATTATGAGTAGGGTTGCACAGTCAATTATTATAATTGCTATCAATGAGTTATAAACCTGTAAAACCTTGAACTGGTAAAATCTGTGTGACAAATATATTTACAATGACCCCCCCCCCCAAAAAAAAGAAGGGCAGCTGTTAAGGTTGCTTTTGTACAACCAAAACTTCATGGGATTTGGTTCCTTAATTTGGAGGCTTAGGGTCATGGTTTCATGGAACATCCCAGTTAAACAGCCTATTAATGTGTGTAGTGCTTCTGTTCTACCTCCTAATTTGTTTCATAATACGTGGGGTCTTAAAAACTTGCACGTACCATCCAAGGCACAATAACTGGTCTCTATTCACTTGGAGCAACAAGGAAGGGGAGTCACGAATATAAAGAGGGTATGAATATGTGGCTAATGCCTCCATGAACAACTGCCTCCTTTGCCATGAGATCAGAAGAACTAGATGGTGCCTGGATACCACTACTGAATGTTTTGATGAAAGATACCATAGAAGAATTCTGATCAAAAGGAAGGAAATTAAGAAAAGAATTTTCAATACTCATGGACTCTAGATTTTCTGAAGCCAGATAGGTTGGATGGATCCCTGCAACTACTGTCCTGACATAACTTTAAATCTTAAACCAAAAATATCCCCTGAAGTTATCTTAAAACTGAACAATAGCTTTAGTAAAAAAGGATGCCTTGATCATTATGCTCTTTTAAGAACTATGTATATGGAATCATATTGACAACAGCAACTTGAAAGATTAAATAGGAACTTTAATGGGCAGTGAATTTATGTTAATGAGGGAGGAATAACTCAGAAAAGGAGGATGACAATGGCCGCACAACTTAGAATCAATGTTACTAACTGCACACGTAAAAGCTGTTGAATTGGTATGTGTTTGTTGTGTATACTCTCAACAACAACAAAATAAATAAACTTTAAGGGAAAAAAACTGGCTGTAGCCTAGGAGATCCTACTCTCTGTCATGTAAGGTCACTATGAGTAGCAATCAACTCAACAGCATACAACAACAGCGTACAGGTATATAAAATTTAAACATCCAAAATGCCTTGTCGTCTTCCTTCTCATTTATGAAAGGTAGGGCATTATCTGAGGAAATTAAGAGGAAATAAGGCTTCCAGCTCTTTGTGTCAGGATTTTAATGTCCATTATCTTACAAGGTTAGTTTGGTGACCATAACTTTAATAGCTTTAACTTTGTACTAAAGCAAGAAGAGAGTGGCATACAGCATCATGAATAAGAGTCCATTAGATTTGGAAATTAGGTCTCCGGTTGACCTTTGCCATAATTATTTGAGGAGAGTAGGGAGGAGGATGCCAGATTTTAGAGGTCTGAGGAATTAATTAGAGATGAAAAAGTAAAAATAGAAAGCGTAAAGTATTTTTCCAAAAAGCTTGGCCACGTAAAGGAGAGAAACAGGGCAATAGAGAGAGGATTCTTGTTACTGGTTTTTTGTTGTTTTTTTTTTACGTTAAGAGGGACATGACTATAGGTATATGCTGATTAAGAAAAAATAGTAGTGAGGGAGAAGGTGAGGATTCGAGAAACAGAAGAATCAGAAGAGTAATTCTCTAAGGCAGTAAGAGTACAAGTAAGAAGCATAGTTTGATCAAGGCTACCACCTCAGCAGAGACAGAGATAAGGACAGAAGATGGCTTTGAATACACATAAGTTTGGAGGTTGAAAGACAGGAAATTAAAGTTCCCATTTATGGCCACTATTATCTCCCCAAAATCATCATTGAAATTGATGAGCAGAGGGACTGAAGTGCATGTTAAAAGTTTAAAATCACTACTGTAGAGAACATAGGAAGTCAATAATGAGTAATATGTTGGTGGATTATTGGGTAGCATTTAAGACTAGACTGAGGTTAAAGATTATGAATTTACTGTGGCACAAATATACACAGATAAACAATTTCCTCAACCCCTTTCAGGAGCCTACAGGAAAGGAAAATAAAGACAAATGGTAAACACCATTCTTGACATTTTGACAGGTGGCAAAATTAATTCAAGCAGGACTGAAAAAATAGATCAGAGAGTTTAAAGTAGGAGTATTGGTAATCAATTTATTGCCTCTCAGTTCCAAATTCAACCTTTTTGCCACCTCTTTGAAAATTATTCTGGCCTTTTAAATATTTTTCCTTTGCCAAATAGCACCATGTTAAGTTCTGTCAAAAGAAGGTGCTGGAGAGATATTGCCAGAAGAAAGGATTTTGCTTCCTGCTTCCACTGTGCTCTCTGGGCAGGCTCCTGCAGCATACCAGCTCCTTCAACATGCAACAGCCAGCAGCTTCCCCCAGCACCTCTCCTCTTTGGGCAGTGTTGTAGCAGTGTCTCCATACAGTTAGACATCTCCCCATGGATGGTTTTCTCCTAGCAAGTTTCAGAAGGCAGATTTCTAGCAAGTTCCTTAGTGTGGTCCCACAGCTGATATCCTGTCTTTTAGTAAGTTATATCCATGCCTTCTTCAAGGAGCTCTAGGCAGGGGGCCTCTTCCTTGGGTAGTTTCCTAAGCATGCATCTTAGCACTTACTCTTTATATCTAAATTCTCCAGCATTCCCTTAACTTCCTAATAACCAACCCCTCAGCACAACAATTCTTGTTATAGTAAATACTTTTTATATTAAGTATTCCTTTTCAAATTACTGAATGTGGTTTCTCTCTTCTGATTGGATCCAGACTGATAGAATAGAAAAGGAAGAAAATGAAACCAGCAGGAGACCAATAGGCTAGAAGAAAATAGAGAAACCAAAGGTCTGAAAGTTTCCTTGACTTTAAAGAATAGTTAAAGGGTGAGTAAAGGAGAGTGCCTGTAGCAGGATATTAGGTGTAGGGAAGAACCATTTTCTCCCTTCTCCTTCCAGTATGCTTCAAATCTTGCTCATGAAATAAAGTAGGAACTCTCACCAACATTTCTGGTTGGTAAGATGGTGAGAACCTGATACTCATTGGTCCACAGCTTTCTACTAGTTGGGATGGAAGCACTAAGCCACTCTTCACATGTGGCTCTCTGATTCCTACCAGTTGCCACACCACAGGGTCTGAAGCAAGTCAAAATACTCTGTGATGCTTATGGGTGCACACTTGCTCCACCCATCCCACTCTCTCCACCAGCGTGGGCTCTAAGGTTGAATGGTGGAAAAAGAAGTAACAAGAAGCTTCCACTATAGCAGCAGGTCCCAGCCATACTTTCTAATCTAGACTTAGCAGCAGCAAAGTAGACAGCAAATTTCTCCTCTGAGCTCTTATATTAACTTCCCAACTAATTTAAAGCCTAAGGAGGAAGTGATCAGCACTCTGTAAATCCCAGAATTAGAGTTTACAACTTCTGAAGGCTCTTTTGTAGAGCATTTGTTGTGGAAGTGCTATGCTAACATGGACTGAATGGAGAGCCACTGGACTTGAAGAGCTCAAAGAAAAGTAGCTATTAAGTACTGGACACATTCTTTACATGGCCACTGAAGTTTTCCAGGTTTGAAGATGGAATTTGAGATGGAAAAGAAAAACGTAAAGTAGGTTCTAAAGATCTTCATTAATGCAAGGGAGTGGCCAGTGACTTGATGATAACAGTGACTACGTGAGAACAGGGTGGTAGAGCAGAGATCATCTGCCCCTCAACATTTTCAGGAAGGTGAAGGAATAACGTTGAGAAGGCCACCAAAGGAGAGGTAGGCAAATATCATGCCCAATCTAGGCCCTTAGATATTTCAGTGAATATCCTTCACCGAAGAGAGCTGCAGGGTAAACAATAATCTCAAGGAGAAAGCCCAGTTTGACTTAAGGCAAAATATAGAATGTTTTCAGAAGACAGTAAACATATACAGGAGAGTGATTCAGAGAGCACAATAGAAAGGGAAGTTCAAAGGGTGGAACGCAAAGAAAAGAAGCCAAAAAGTATCTGGGAACAAGCTGTCTCATCCCATGTCCCATGCCATCAGACTGACTGACTGTTGGCTTTCCAGTAAGCAGGATAAAACGGGAAATGATAAAAAAAAAAAAAAAAGATTCATGCATACCATAAACACTTTATATAACTTAAAACATAAATGTACACACATGTGCCAATCTTTTGATGTAATGCCAAGGCTTATTCTCTGCATATGGATCTGCTGATTGGAGTTATGCATCTTCTGTCTTACATAAACCACATCCTTCATCTACAATTTCCAGTTTTGCTTTCTTTAAAGTAGAGGGAAAACCTGAAGACACTTGTGAGTTAATCTGTATATAGAACCCATCCAGATATTTATAATCTTCCCCAAGATCTTTCAGTATTGTCTTGCCTGCACCTAGTCAATGCTTCTGTAGCTAACCTTTATCAAGTCTTTACAAAGCATTCAGCTTAGTTTTCATAGAAACAAGCTTTTCTTGTTTCTTTGTTTGCATTTATCAGTGTACTTGAAAAGGAACCCTGGTGGCACAGTGGTTAAGCACTTGGCTGCTAACAGAAAGGTCAGCAATTAGAACCCACTAGCTATTCTGCAGAAGAAGCATGTAGCAGTCACCTCCATAAAGATTGCAGCCTTGGAAACCCTATAGGATAGTTCTAACTGTACTGATGATAAGATCAATTGCATTTTGAGAAGTGGGCAAAGAGAGATGTGAAGTAAGCATTATGAACTGGCTTCAAATTTCTACATGGACAGTATGAATAAAGATTGCTTTTTTTCTTTCCCATGTGCCTTCTTTTTCTCTGTCCCTCAGTCCCCATAAGTCCTTTGCCATTTCCTATGCTAGAAAAGAGAGACTAGGACTGAAAAGAACAAGGTGTAATAGAAGCAAAGGGTCTGAACCTACAGAGCCACTTATGAGTGGCCACTGAACTTTTTAAAATTTTTTTAAATTTTATTTTTAGCATTGACATCTAGGAATTTAACTTGCTTGCCTCTCAATATTTATATATTTTTCTTCACCCTGTGCTCTTCTCCTACCAGGTAAGTGGTGACTAAAATTCATAATCATTCTCAGTACCAAGCTCTCTCATACTCTCTTTCTTCCCACTGTTTTTTCAGTGAGGTTACTCATGGTAACCATAGGGAAAGAAAAGAATACCAAAATTAACAAAAGCAGACTTCTTTGCAGAAATAGAAAAACTAATCTGTGGAATGGCAAGGGAGCCCAATTGTCAAAGCAAGCTTCAAAAAGAAGAACAAAGTATGAGGACTCACATTTCCAAATCTCAA
This sequence comes from Orycteropus afer afer, assembly GCF_000298275.1. Taxonomy (NCBI): domain Eukaryota; kingdom Metazoa; phylum Chordata; class Mammalia; order Tubulidentata; family Orycteropodidae; genus Orycteropus; species Orycteropus afer. The sequence goes on from NW_006921762.1 coordinate 6,305,721, forward strand.
AAAAAACTATAAACCAAAAAACCAAACACTTCCGTCGAGTTGGATCTGACTCATAGCGACCCCTCCTCGGGTTTTTGAGGCAGTATCACTACGGAAGTAGATTGCTCAACCTTCCTTCCAAGGAGTGGCTGGTGGATTTGAACTGCCAGCCTTCTGGTTAGCAGTCAAGTGCCTTAGGCACTACGCTACCATCACGAGTACAGAAATAAACCCATACATCTATGATTAGTTGTATGGGTGGTAAGTTGTATGAGTGATCGGTTTTTGACAAGGGTGCTGAGTCCACTTAATGGAAAAGGAATAGCCTCTTTAATACATAGTATTAATGGGACATCTTGATCTCTAAGTGCAACCATACTAACCATACATGGAACCATTCTCATACCACATACGGAATTATCTGAGAATGAAACAAGGACCTAAATATAACAACTGAAACAATAAAACTCGGAAAAGAAAACAAGGAAGGATGCTTTGGGACCTAGTTTATAACAACAGATTCTTAGATATGACAACAAAAGCACGAGCAGCTAAAGACATTATACATAAATTAGGCTTCACCAAAATTTACCAACAAAGTTAACAGGCAACCTAAGATTAGGGAAAAATCTTAGGAACCATTTATCTGATAAGGGTTTAAAATTAAGAATATATAAAGAACCACAATTGACCAACAAAAAGACAAACCATTCGATCAAAAAGTGGGGAAAGAATTTGAATAGACATTTCAGCAAATCGGACATACACATGGCCAGGAAGCACGTGAAAATATGCTCAATATCATTAGTCACTGTTGATGTTATTGTTATGTCTGACTCAGAGACCATATGTACAACAGAGCGAAACAATACTTGGTCCTATACCATCCTCACAATCATTGCTATGTTTCAGCCAATTTTTGCAGCCAATGTGACAATTCATCTCATTGAGAGTCTCTCTCCTTTTTGCTCCTTTTACCAAGCATGATGCCCTTCTCCTGGGATTGATTCCTCCTGATAATATGTGCAAAATAGGTAAGATAAATTCTTGCCATACTCACTTCTGAGAAGCATTCTAGCTGTACCTCTTCTAAGACAGACTTATGCATTCTTCTGGCAATCCATAGTATTTTCATTATTCTTTGCCAACACCTTAGTTAAAATGTATGAATTCATCTTCCTTATTCATTGCCCACCTTTTACATGAATATAGGCTACTGAAAACATGGGCTTGGGTCAGGCGCACATTAGCCCTCACAGTGACATCTTTGCTTTTTAACACTTTCAAGAGATCTTTTGGAACAGATTTGCCCAATGCAGTTTTCCGCTTGATTTCTTTCTTTCTTTTTTTTTTTT
>NW_006921762.1:6310464-6318898 GCF_000298275.1 Orycteropus afer afer
CTCCTTTTTTGGTATTTTCACGCAAATTCTTCTGCTAGTTGGGGTTTAGTCTACTTCTGTATCCTTTCCTTCAAGGCTCAGCGGTCCAAGATTATCTTCTGTGTCTGTGTCAATTGGTTTCCCTTTTATTTGTTGAAGAGGGTCTGTGCAGTCCTTCTGCCTAGTCCACCATCTTGCCAGAACTCTCCGCTTGATTTCTTGATTGTTGCTTCCATAGGTGTTGATACGGATCTGAGTGGAATGAAATCCTTGACAACTTCAATCTCTTCTCCATTGACATTGCTTATAGGTCCAGTTGGGAGAATTTTTATTTGCTTTATATTCTTTATATTGAGGTGTAATCAATACTGAAGACTGTAGTCTTTGAACTTCACCAGGAAGTGCTTCAACAAGTGCTTGCTTCTTTTCAGCAAGCAAAGTTGTGACATATGCATGTTGTAAGTTATTAAGGAAACTTCCTTCAATCCTGATGCCACACTCTTCTGTATATAGTTCAGCTTCTTAGATTATTTACTCAGCATAAAAATTGAGTAAGTATGGTGAAAGGAAACAACCTTGACCTTTCTTGATTTTAAACTATGTAGTATCCCCTGTTCTGTTTGAATGACTGCCTCTTGGTCTGTGTACAGGTTCCACATTAGCACAATTAAGTGTTCCAAAATTCCCATTTCACAATGTTATCTATAATTTGTTATGATCCATAAAGTAGAATGTCTTTGCACAGTTAATAAAACACAGGTAAACATCTTTCTGCTCTCAGACAAGATCCATATCACATTGGCAACGATAGCCTCTCATTCCACATCCTCTTCTGAATCCACCTTGAATCTCTGGCAGTTTTCCTGTTGATGTATTGCTGCAACCATTTTTTAATTATCTTCAGTAAAAGTTTAATTGTGTGTGTATTAATGATATTGTTTGATGATTTCTACATTCTGTTGGATCACCTTTCTTTGCAGTGGACACAATGAATCTCTTCCTGTCAGCTGGCCAGATAGCTGTCTTCCAAATTTCTAGGCATACAAGAGTGAGCACTTCCAGCTCTGCATCCATTTGTTGAAACATCTCAACTGATATATCATCACTATTCTGCACATAGAATCCTTCAATATTGCAATCCAAGGCTTAATTTTTTTCTTCATTGCTTTCAGTTTAGAAATCCCAAGCATTTTCTCCTCTTTGGATTTTCTAACTCCACATCTTTGCACATTTCATTAAAGTACCTTACTTTGGCTTCTCGAGCCACTCTTTGAAATCTTCTAGTCATTTGTTTTACTTCATCATTCCTTCTTTACACTTTAGCTACTCTACACTCAAAGAGCAAATTTCAGAGTCTTTTCTGGCATCCATTTTGTTCTTTTCTTTATTTTCTGTCTTTTTAATGAACTTTTTCTCCTCATCTTTGGTTATTAGTGTTCAGTGAATCAAAACCCATTCTTCAGATGGTCTATAAATTTAGGTGGGATATACTTAACATTGTACTTTGGCTCTCATACACTTGTTTTAATTTTCTTGAGCTTCACCTTCAACTTGATATGAGCAACTGCTGGTTTCTTCCACACTCAGTCTCTAGCCTAGTTCTGACTAATAATACTGAGCTTCTCCACTGTCTCTTTCCACAGATGTAGTCAATATGTTTCTCGCATATTCCATCTGATGAGGTCCAAATGTAAAGATGCCCTTTATGTTGTTGAAAAAAGGTATTTCAAATGATAAGTCATTGGTCTTGCAAAATTCTACTATGTGATCTCCACTGTCATTTCTATCACCAATGCCATATTTTCCAGCTACTGATCCATCTTCTTTGTTTCCAACTTTTGTATTCCAATCCTCAGTAATTATGAATGCATGTTTATGGCATATTTCATTAATTTCAGGCTGCAGAAGTAGGTAAAAATTTTCAATTTCGTCATCTTTGGCCTTGTGATTCTTGCATAAATTTAAGTAACAGTCGTATTAACTGGCCTTCCTTGTAGGTATATGGATATTATCCTGTCACTGATTGTGCTGTAATTCAGGATAGATCTTGAAATGTTCTTTTTGACAACGAATGTGACACCATTCCACTTCAACTTGTCATTCATAGCATAGTAGAACACATGTGTGTCTGATTCAAAATGGTCAATACCAGTCCATTTCAGCTCATTAATGCCTAGGATATTGATTTTTATGCCTTTATTTCATTTTTGGCAACTTCTAATTTTCTAATATTCATACTTTGTACAATGTACACTCTGATTATTAACAGATGCTTGCAGCTTGCAGCTGTTTATTCTCATTTTGAGTCATGTCACATCAACAAATGAAGGTCCTGAAAGCTTAACTCTGTCCATGACATTAAAGTCAACTCTACTTTGAGGAAAGCACTCTTACCTACCTTAGTCATATTTTGAGTGCCTTCTAACCTGAAGTGCTCATCTTCTGGCACTATCAGACAATGTTCCACATCTATTCATAAAGTTTTCAGTGGCCAGTTTTTTCAGAAGTAGATTGCCTGCTCCTCCTTCCTAGTCTGTTTTAATATGGAAGCTCTGCTGAAACCATTCACCATGGATGATCCTCCAGGTATTTGAAATACCTGTGGCATAGCCTCCAGCATCACAGCAATACACAAGCCACCACAGTAAGACAAAGTGACAGATGGGTGGGGCATTAGGCATTAGGGAAACGCAAATTAAAAGTACAGTGAAATACTACTTCATCCCCACTATGATGGCTATGAATGAAAAATGGAAAACTACAAGTTTTGATGAGGATATGGAGAAATTGGGTTCCTCATCCATTGCTGGTGGAATATGAAGTGGAAAAGAATTTGTTAATGCCTCAAAAACTAAAACACTGAATCACTATGACCCAGAAATTCTACTCCTAGGTATAAAACCAAAAGAACTGAAAGCAGGAATGCAAACAGATTTTACACCAATTTTATTTATACCACCAATCATAACAGCCTAAAGGTGGAAAGAATCTAACTGTCCACCAAGAGATGAATGGATAAACAAAATATGGTATCCACATACAATAAAATATTATTCAGCTATAAAGAAAAATGAAGTCCTGATACATGTTGACTACATGTTATAGTCAGTTATCTACAACATAGATGAAGTCTGAAAACATCATGCTGAGTGAAATAAGTCAGTCACAAAAGGACAAATAGTGTATGATCCCACTTTTACAAAATAGGAAAATGTATAAAGACTGAAGCTTATTAGTGGCTACAAGAGCTGGAGGAAAAAGAAAAGGAGGAGTACTTATAGGGCACTGAGTTTCTGTTAAGGGTGATTGAAAAATTTAGAAGTGGATAGTGGTGATGACAGTTAATGTCACTGAATTGCATATGTAAAAAACGTTGAAGGAAAAAAAAAAAACCAGAGGCATCTATCCTTTCAAGAAATGTTCAAAGTAAAAACCATCACAGGGCTATGTCTACCCTACTCGAAACACCACCATTCTCCAATACAAGGTACTCCTTCCACATCTGTAGGAATTCTGTACACATTCTCCATATTCCTCAGGGGGGAATTTTCAATACTGGGGAATCTCTCCCCCTTCTCTGTAGCATAGATTCAATAGCTATTAAAAGGTGAGAATGCTGAGTAGCACTGAGTGCTACTCACATGGCCTTTTATAAATTAGCTAGTATTTACTTAGCACTTACTACAGTCAATCAATGTGTTAAGTGACCTATAGGCTTTGGACATCATCTTGTTTAATCCTCACTGGGGTGGTTTTCTTATCATCATCATCATCATCATCATCTCCATTTCACAGATAAATTAACAACACTAGAACCCACACAAATAAGTACCAGAGTATGGATTAGAATCTAGGCAAGTAGATCTCAGAGGCTGTGGTCTTAACCACCATGCTATACTGCCTCTTCCCAAGACACTAGCTCAAGTGGAAATCATTTGTAACTTAGAAGAGCATCCTTATTTATATCCATAATATCAGTGATTCCCATCTCTTAACAACTGCCCAATCCACGCACCATAGGAAAAAATCAGTTTAAAGCACTCACCTAATTGTTCTAAAGTGATTTTTAACTATTTAAGAAAAAAAGAGAGGGTTCCAGGAAGATGGTAAAATAGGCAGACAAACTACACAGACCCTCTTCAACAAAGAAAAGGGGAACCAATTAACACAGATAGCGAAGATAATCCTGGAGTCCTGAGCTCTGAAAGAAAGAATACAGAAGTAGATTAAACTCCAACTAGTAGAAGAACCCACGTGAAAACAACAAAAAAGGAGACATATGAAGCTGCGGTCTATTAGTGATCCTGAAGATACAGACAGCTTGGATATTACCAAGTGGTGTTAGGACCTAAGAAATAACCTAAAAATCGCCTCTGCTAGCCTGGGGCTGCATGGAGGACTGCACTGGTGGCTGGTGAATAAAAGGGGAAGCAGCAAAGAGGCAGATGGGTTGAGCTGTGGACTTTTGCCTGTCAGGAGCAGGCAGCCATTTTGAATGTCACAAATGGTTTGACCATTTTGGATATCTAAAGTGACAGCATTCTCTCAGATTCCAGGGACCTAAGAATACATTCCACTTGCTGGGGACCACAAGCACATTCCAAACACAAACAACTGGAAAGGTGTAATATTCCCCTCATTATTCTTAGACCCCACACCCTCTTGGCGAACAGAAGTGCAGCTATCCCTAACTCCCAGCCACCTTCTGGGCCAGCAGGAATTCCACCCCAGTCTATGTGCTTGAATGTAGAATGGGTGCCCTGCCCTCCCACCCAGATTTTTTCCCTTTTTTTTCCAGTTTGTTTGTTTTTGTATGTTTAAAAATTCTTCTTCTTCTTTTCTTTTTTTTTTTTTTTTTGTCCATTTTAATATTATTCTTTATTCTTCCTTTCCCAAGTTCTAGTTTTCAGCTTTTTCTCTCTTCCCTGTTCCTGGTTCCCATTTTTCTCTTTCTCGTAGTTAGCCAAATTCCTTGTTTTTCTTTTTGCATTTTTTCTTCATTATCCTCCTACTCTACCTTTTTTCTTTTATTGTCCTTTCCCCAGATATTGCAGGAGGGATGTGATTTTATTTTATTTTTTACATATTTCTGGTGATTGTTCCGGTGTGTTTATGCAGTGTGTTTTTTGTCCACTTGCTTTTACATTTTTGATGGTTTTCTGACTGTTGTTTTTATCTAACTGAGTAGAAGACAGCAACAGTGTCCACATGGCTCAACTAAACCTGCACCACCTGCAGCTCCACTTACTGAAAGCCACCACTTCCTTCTCCACCAACTAACCAACAATAAATGACCACCAAGAACAGTCTGACTCACCCTTACCTCCTCTTCACAGACAGCTAATAGAGATCTAAATATAACAATGTCACACTATCTCAGAGACAACAGACCATCCCACTCCACACAAAGGAGCAAGATAAAGTAGTACAAACAAGAGAGCAGGATACAGACTCAGAACACATCCTTGAGGAAGAAGCAGCATTTGAATTCCTGATAAGGAATTCAAAAGAATTATATTTAGGCATCTTAAAAAGACTGAGAAACAGATCAAGGAAAACACTGAAAAATTAGGGAAAACAAAGACAAAATCCTAGAAAAATTTCAGAGAAAATACAAGAACAAAATGACAAAATAAATGAAACATTAGAAATGATACAATATCTACAGATAGAAATCCAGAAAATTAATACTAAATTTTCAGAAATAGATAACACACTGAAAGGGCAAAGGAGCAGAATCGAATCAATGGAAGACAGAATTAATAAGATTGAAGACAAATATCTGAATACTTCTTTGGGAAGGGATCAATCAGAAAAAAAGACCAAAACAAAATGAAGAAAGTCTAAGGTTCATGTGGATTACAATCAAAAGGAATAACTTACATGTAATTGGAATTTCAGAACAGGAAGAGAAAAAGAAAACCACTGAGAAAACTGTCCAAGATTTGTTGGAAGAGAAGTTCCCTGATATGATGAAAGATGAGAATATATCTATTTAGGAAGTCCAATGAACCCCAAAAAGGATAGACCCCAAAAGAAAATCACCAAGACATATCATCATCAAACTCATGAAAGCCAAAGACAAAGAAAGAATCCTGAAAGCAGCACAGGAATAACAAAAAGTTACTTACAAAGGACACCCAATAAGAATAATCCCTGATTTCTCAGCCAAAACCATGAAAGTAAGAATGCAATGGGATGGTATACATAAAACTCTGAAAGAGAAAAATTTCCAACCAAGAATTACATACCTGGAAAAACTGTCCCTCAAATATGATGGTGAAATCAGGAGATTCCAGATAAGCAGAAATTAAGGGAACTTGTTAAAACAAGACCAACCTTACAAGAGATACTAAAGGGAGTCCTTTGAACAGAGAACTAATAATAGTAAACAACACCCAACCATTAATACACAAGATAACATAACCCAGAAACCAATACAGCTATGGAAGTACCCAAAGTAAAATAAGCTTACAAGATTGTAAACAGGGAACCAGAGACATCAATTGCCAAATGAGGATAACTACAAACCAAAAATGGAAAAAAAAAAAAACAGTGTAGTTACAGAACTTCTAAATGGTGAGGCAGCCAAGAAAGCTGCAAGATAGAATGGACTGTTCTAAACTCAGGAAGAAAATTATAAATCACAGGACAACCTCAAAGAAAAATGATAAACTTTCACATCACAATAAGAAAGAGGACAAGCACAAATATTTAGCAAATACTAAAAAAAATAGCAACAAAGGAAATGATAACACGTAAGTTCATAAACATAATGAACTCAGCACAGAAAAGTATATGGAACAAAGAAACAAGGGACACCACAAAAAAACACATAACAAAATGACACCAACCAATTCATACTTGTCGATAACCACACTGAATGTAATGTCAATGGATTAATGTACCACTCAAGAGACAGAGAGTTGCACACTGGATAAGAAAACATAATAACCCATCAATATACTGTCTACAAGAGACATACCTTAGAGACAAAGACAAAAATAGACTAAAAATCAAAGGTTGGAGAAAGATACATCAAGCAAATGGCAACCAAAAAAAAAAAAAACAGGAGTGGCAATATTAATTTCTGATCAAATTGACTTTAAGAGAATAACCACCATAAGAGACAGGAAGAACATTATATAATGATTAAAGGCTCAATTGAACAAGAAGATATAACCATAATAAATATCTATGGGTCCCAACAAAAGAGACCCAAAATACATCAATCAAACTTTAAAAGACATGAGAACGCAAACAGATGACTCCACAGTCATAGTGGGAAACTTTAATATACCACATTCAATGAAAGATAGAACAACTGGAAAGAAACCCAACAAAGATGCAGAAGAGCTAAACAATACAATCCACCAACTTGACCTTATAGACGTCTATAGAGCACTTTACCCAACAACAGCACAATATGCTTTTCCATTGCACATGTTACATTCTCCATGATAGACCAAATGTAAGGCCACAAAGCAAGCCTTAATAAATTCAAAAACATTGAAATACTGCAAAGCATCTTCTCAGATCACAATGCTATCAAATTAGAAATCAACAGTAGGAAGATCAACAGAAAAAAAAACAAACTCATGGAAATTAAACAATACCCTCCTTGAGAAAGACTGGGTAAGAGAAGAAATCAAAATTGAAATTCAAAAATTCCTTGAATCAAATGAGAATGAAAACACAGCATACCAAAATCTTTGGAACACAGAAAAGGCAGTGACCAGAGGTCAATTTACAGCAATAAATACACACATCAGAAAAGAAGAAAGAGCCAAAATCAACACCTTAACCCAATGTCTCCAACGATTAGAAAAAGAGCAGCAAAAAATAAATAAATAAATAAAATAAAAAGCCTACAGTCACCAGAAGAAAGAAAATAATAAAGATTACAGCAGAAATCAATGAAGCAGAAAATAGACAATGAAAAAAATCAACAAGACTAGAAATTGGTTTTTTGAAAAGATTATAAAATTGACAAACCACTGGCAAATTTAACAAAGGAAAAGAAGGAGAGAATGCAAATAACACAAATAAGAAACGTAATGGGTAACATCACAACAGAACTAACTGAAATAAAAAGGATAATATCAGAATACCATGAAGAACTGTATTCCAACAAATTTGAAAATCTGGAAGAAATGGACAGATTTCTAGAAACACACTACTCACCTAAACTAACACAGATTGAGGTGGAAAAGTTGAACAGACCTATAACAAAAGAAGAAATTGAACAGGTCATAAAAAAATTACCAACAACAACAACAAAAAGCCCTGGCCCAGACGGTTTCACTGGAGAATTCTACCAAACATTCAAAGAAGAACTGACACCATGCCTACTCAAACTATTCCAAAACATAGAAAAGGATGGAATCCTCCCAAATTCATTTTATGAAGCAAACATACCCTTGATATCAAAACCAGGCAAAGACATCACTCAAAA
>NW_006921762.1:6319703-6333886 GCF_000298275.1 Orycteropus afer afer
TGTCAGTTCTACCCAAAGCAATCTATACATTCAATGCAATCCCAATCCAGATCCCATCAACATTCTTTAAGGATATAGAAAAACCACTCATTAACTTTATATGGAAAGGAAAGAGACCTTGGATAAGCAAAGGACTACTGAAGAAGAACAAAGTAGGAAGTGTAACACTCTCGGATCTCAAAACCTACTCTACAACCACAGTAGTCAAAACTGCCTGGTATTGGCACAACGGCAGACACACAGACCAATGGCATAGAACTGAGAACCCAGAAATAGATCCATCGACCTATGGCCAGCTGATTTTTGACAAAGGGCCTAAATCCAGTAAATGGAGAAGAGAATGTCTGTTTAATAAACAGTGCTGGCAAAAATGGATCTCCATTTGCAGAAAAATGAAACAAGATCTGCACCTCACACCACACGCAAAAACTAACTCCAGATGGATCAAAGACTTAAATGTGAAACCTAAAACTATAAAGTTCCTCAAGGAAAAACTAGGGGCAAATTTAGGGGCCCTGACACATGGCATAAGTAGACTATCAAGCATAAACCAAAACAGACAAACAGTAGAAGATAAACTAGATGAATGGGACATTCTAAAAATTAAATTTTTATGTGCTTCCAAAGACTTCTCCAAAAGAGTCAAAAGAAAACCTACAGATTGGGAAAGAATATTCAGTAATGACATATCTGACATGGGACTCATCTCTAGAATTTATAGAAAACTCCAACACCTCAACAACAAAAAGACAAATAATCCAAATAAAAAATGGGCAGAAGATATGAATAGACACTTCACCCTAGAGGATATTCAGCCAGTCAACAAACATATGAAGTAATGCTCATGATCATAAGCCATTGTTGTTGTTGTTGTTATGTGCCGTCGAGTCAGCCCTGACTCATAGCGACCCCTCCTTGGGTTTCCAAGGCAGTATCACTACGGAAATAGGATTGCCCAACCTTCCTTCCGAGGAGTGGCTGATGGGTTTGAACCACCAGCCATCTGATGAGAAGTCAAGTGCCTTAGCCACTATGCCATTAGAGAGATGCAAATCAAAGCAACAATGAGATACCATCTTGCCCCAGCACTAGGAACAAAGTTCAACAGAGAAAATAATAAATGCTGGTGAGGATGTGGAGAGATTGTGACTGTCATACACTGCTGGTGGGACTGTCAAATGATACAACCACTGTGGAAAGCAGCATGGTGATTACTTAGAATTAGAAACACCATTTGACCCAGCCATTCCATTACTAGGTGTATATCCTAAAGAAGTGAGAGCCAAGACAAGAACAGATATATGTACACTCGTGTTCATTGCAGCACTATTTACAATAGCCAAAACATGGAAACCACCGAGGTGCCCATCAACAGAAGAATGGATAACCAAGCTATAGTACATACACAATGGAATACTATGCAACCCTAAAGAGTAACGTAGAATCTACAAAGCACTGCAAAACGTGGATGAACTTGTAGGACATTACGCTGAGTGAAATAAGTCAGTCACAGGACAAATATAGTATTAATTCTCTATTATAAAAAGTCAAGGAAACGTTTATATATGGAAGGAAACTTTCTTTGTTGGTTACCAGGGGTGGAAGGGAAAGGGAAGGAACACTGTTAGATAGGTAGAGACAAGTATTGATTTGGGCGAAGAGAAGGGAAATGTACCAAAGGTGAGTGATCAACACAGTGGCACTGAAGAAGAGGAAGGCATACAGAGGTGCATAGGAGGTACTGACAACAAAGATGAACTCTTTTGCACATACAGTACTGCATTGTCAGTGAAGGCAAACATTGATATACAGGTGGATAGATGGGTGTACAGGTTGAACAATCAGGTATGTCTAGGCAGGGGGTAGCGTGCCCAAGACCATGTAGGGTTAGCAGACAATGTTTCTACAAGTATATTGGATGTTCTGTAAGATTTCCCAGGTGTAGAGCTGACATGGGATAAGTTTGTAGTCACTTCTTAGCTACAGCCAGCTATCAAGAGAGAGCAAGTAGTTGGACCTGTGGGCTTGAGACTACAGTTGCAGGAAACATTAAGCTCAATTGGCTTAACATACTACACAAAACATTGTTCCACATCCTACTTTGGCAAGTAGCGACCGGGATTTTAAAAGCTAGCAAGCTGCCATCTAGATGCAACAATGGGTTTCTCCTTATCCAGAGCAAAGAAGAATGAAGAAAACCAAAGATGCATTGGAAACAATTAGTCCAAGAAACTGGTTAAACCATGCAATCCTCAGCCTATATGATTATGAGACCAGAAGAACTAGATGGTGCTACCACTGGCTACCACTGTCAACCACTGGAAGGGGGATCTATGTAGGAGATCCTGGATAGAATGAGAGAACAATGTGGAACAAAACTCAAAATCATTCAAAAAAAAAAAAGGAGGGGTTGTACCAGGTTTGCTGGTCTGATAGACCCTGGTAGAACTACTGAGAAAATGGTTCCTAGCTGCCCTTCAAGTCTGGAATTGAACCCATTCCTGTGGCTTCCAGCCAAGCAAAAGACAAGCATATGAGCTGACCATTTGCATTAGGTAGATACACTCCTTGGAGAGAACAATCATGAGAGAATAGATGGGCTGTGTATGTATAGGGAGACAGCTCGGAGGGCAGGAGTGCATGGGAGGGAAGGACACAGGTAATGGTAACTATGGGGAGGAAGTGAGAGGGGAACTGTTACATTGTGGTAAATTGCAGTCAACTTCACAGACAAAGTATATGTGAGCTGCTGTATGGAAAGTGAATTTGCTCTGTAAACTTTCACCCAAATCACAATAAAAAATAAAAGTAAATAAAAAAAGTAGAGAAAACATAAGAAAAAAAATAGCTGACTAAAATACACTCTTGTCTAAGCTGACCAGATGGAATGGAACGACAGAAAACAATATTCCCATCTATCATGAAAGCAATTCCCACCTAGTATTTACCACAATCCTCCCTCTTGGTAAAACAAACAAACTTCTGTGACAAAAGGTAGAGGGCAAAGAAAGAGAATCATGCTGCAGGATAGGAAAGGTGGCAAAATCAAGTAGTCAGCTGTGAAAAGTTAAATAATTCACACTTACTTTTTTGGTGCATTTCTTGACAGTGTTGATTAATTCTTGTATTACCAGATCTACACTCTTCAAAGAAGGCCCTTTCAGCTTCACAATTTGTTTTTTGACTATTGCTTCAAATGCCATGTCAGGAGTAAATAACCCTGTCCTGAATGCAAGAAAGAAAGAAATATATTAAATTGAAAAATTGAGTAATATAGAATGATTTTAGTTATTATTTAAAGTAAGGTGCTGTTGAGTCAGCTCTGACTTAGAAACCCTAGGTACAACAGAACAAAACACTGCCTGGTGCTGCGCCAGCCTCACAATCACTGCTCTATTTCAGTCTATCACTGTAGCCACTGTGTCAATCCAACCCCTTGACGGCCTTTCCCATTTTCACTGACCCTCCACTTTATCAAGCATGATATCATTCTCCAGCGAATGGTCCCTTCTGACAACATGACCAAAGTAACTGAGATGAAGTCTGGCCACTCTCGCTTTCAAGAAACATTCCAGCTGCACTTCTTCCAGGATAGATTTGTTCATTCTTCCGGCAGTCCATGGTACTTTTAGTATTCTTCACCAACACCATAACTCAAATGCATCAACTCTTTTTCTGTCTTCCTTATTCATCATCCAGCTTTCACAAACATATGAGGCACTGAAAATACCATGGCTTGGGTTAGGCACACCTTAGTCTTCAAAGAGACATTTTTGCTCTTCAACACTCTAAAGAAGTTTTTTGCAACAGCTTTGCCCAGTGCAATATGGCATCTGATTTCTTGATTGCAGATTCCATTGGTATTGGTTGAGGAAACAAGTAATATGAAATCTTTGACAACTTCAATCTTTTCTCCATTTATCATAATGCTGCTTATTGGTCCAGTTGTGAGGATTTTCACTTTCTTTATGCTGAGGTATAATCTGTACTGCAGACTGTAGTCTTTAATCTTCATCAGTAAGTGCTTCAAGTCATTTTCACTTTCAGCAAGCAAGGTCGTGTCATCTACATATCACAGGTTGTTAATGAGTCTTCCTTCAATTCTGATGCCACATTCTTCTTCATATAGTCCAGTTTCTCAGATTATTTGCTCAGCATACAGATTGAATAAGTATGGTGAAAGGATACAACCCTGACACACTCCCTTCCTGATTTTAAACCACATGGTTTAAACTTTATCCCCTTGTTCTGTTCGAATGACAGCCTCCTGGTCTAGGTATAGGTTCCTCATGAGCACAGCTAAGTGTTCTGGAATTCCAGTACTTCCCAACATTATCTATAATTTCTTATGATCCACACAGTTGAATGCTTTTCCATAGTCAATAAAACACAAGTAAATATCTTTCAGGAGCTCTGGCAGCATAGTGCCTAAGGCATTTGACTGTTAACAAGAAGCCTGGCAGTTCAAACCCACCAGTCACTCCTCGGGAGGAAGATTGGGTGATCTACTTCTGCAGTGATACTGCCTCGGAAACCCAAGGAGGGGTCGCTATGAGTTGGATCCAACTCCACGGCAATGAGAGAGAGAAATATCTTTCTGGTATTCTTTGCTTTCAGCCAAAATTCATCTGACATCAGCAAGGATAACCTTCATTCCATGTCCTCTTCTGAATCCAGTTTGCATTTCTGGAAGTTCCCTGTCAATATACTGATGCAACCATTTCTGAATTATCTTCAGCAAGATTTTTACTTGTATGTGATATTAATGATAATGTTTGATAATTTTTACATTCTGTGGGATCACCTTTCTTTGGAATGGGTATAAATAAGATCTCTTCCAGTCAGTTGGCCAGGTAGTTGTCTTCCAAATTTCTTGGCATAGACTAGTAAGTGCCCCCAGTGCAGCATCTATTTATTGAAACATCTCAGTGAATATTCCATCTCCTGGAGCCTTGTTTTTTGCCAATTCCTTTAGTGCAGCTTCAACTTCCTCCTTCAATATTATTGGTTCTTGATCATATGCCACCACCTGAAATGGATGAAGATCAACCAGTTCTTTTTGGTACAGTGACTCAGTGTATTCCCTCCATCTTCTTTTGATGCTTCCTGCACCATTCAATAGTTTGTCCATAGAATCTTTCAATATTCCAACTCAAGGCTTGAATTTTTTCTTTAGTTCTTTCTGCTTGAGAAATGCTGAGCATGTTCTTCCTTTTGGTTTCCTAACTCCAGGTCTTTGCACATTTCATTATAATAATTGGCTTTGTCTTCTCGAGATGCTCTTTGAAATCTTATGTTCAGCTCTTTTATCTTGTCACTTCTTCCATTTGCTTTAGCTACTTTCCATTCAAGAGTAAAGTTTCAGAGTCTCTTCTGACATCCATTGTGGTCTTTTTAATGACCTTTTGCTTTCTTAATGGATGATATTCTTGATGTCATCCCACAATTCCTCTGGTTTTCAGTTATCAATGCTCAATGTATCAAATTCATTCTTCAGATGGTCTCTAGGTTCAGGTGGGATACATTCAAGGTCATATTTTGCCTACTGTGGATTTGTTTTAATTGTCTTTGGCTTCAACTTGTACTTGCATATGAGCAATCGATGGTCTGTTCCACCTTGTCTGGCCTTTTGGCTGAAGATACTGAGCTTCTCCAACACCTCTTTCCACATATGTAGTCAATCTGATTCCTGTGTATTCCATCTTGTAAGGTTCATGTGTATAGCCACCACTAATGTTGTTGAAATGTTGTATTTGCAATGAATAAGTCATTGGTCTTACAAAATTTTATCCTGTGATCTCCAGTGTCATTTTTATCACCAAGGCCATATTTTCTAACTACCAGTCTTCTTTGTTTCCAACCTTCACATTCCAATCACCAGTAATAATCAATACTTCTTGATTGCATGTTTGGTCAGTTTCAGACTGAAGAAGTTTGTAAAAATCTTCAATTTATTCATCTTTGGCTTTAGTGGTTGGTGTGTAAATTTGAATAATAGTAGTATTAACTGGTCTTCCTTGTAGGCATATGGATATTATCCTATCACTGACAGCACTATACTTCAGGATAGATCTTGAAACATTTTTTGTGGCAATGAATGCCATGCCAGTCCCCTTCAATTTGTCATTCCCAGCACAGTAGATCATATGGTTGTCTGATTCAAAATGGCCAAAATCAGTTTATTTCAGTTCACTAATGCTTAGTGATGATTATTTTAATTTGCTTTCTTTAAAGAACTATGACAGGAAAATATGATTTTAAAATACATCTTGAGTTCATGTGCAGAAACCTAAACGTTATTTAATGGAGCATGTATCAAACTGAAAGAGTTCCTGGATGGTGCAAATGGTTAAGTACTCCACTACTAGACTGGGTTTAAACCCTATCAGAGGTGCCTTAGAAGACAGGCTTGGAGACCTGCTTCTGAATGGTCACAGCCTTGAAAACCCTAAGAAGCATGAATCTCCTGTGATACACATGAGGTCACCATGAGTCAGAATCTAACAGATGGCAACGAACAACAACAACAGTGTTAAATTGAGGTGTCCTGAATTTGTGTTAATAAAACTTAGGTTGCCTACTTCATAGATGAACTCAGGTGTCATCTTTCTATTGTTAGTTGTGTTTCAGCTTCTGGCTAACGGACAAGTTGAGACCATGTTGGGAACAGAACCGAAGAGGGTGAAGATTGACCCTAAGTGGAACCAAATCACATTTTGGGGGCCTTAAAGGGACTTTCACTTAGCCAAATACAATACTTTTACTTGGCTTTTAAAATCTTACCAAGTACATTTTTGTTAAATATAACAAATAAAAACTCAGTAATGGAGTATTGTAGATTTAATTTGCAAACTTACCAACAACAAAAAAAAATCAGTAGTTATTATTATGGAGCTAATTTGCCTGTAAGATAATAAGAAGTGTACAATGTCCTGAGTATGAGACATACTAATGTTGTGATTATTAGGCTCTCAAGTATATTAAATTTGAAAACTTTTGTTCCTATTTGATTCTGTCAAATTTTAGTATAATAGAAGCTGTCTTTGCCCATTAAGGACCTGATAGAATAGATGTTTAGTTTTTCCTTCCTTGTTCTGCTAACACTGAGTGCCATCCTTGAACAAGGGATAGAGATAGTCCTTGTAGGGCACACAAAGATATATAATAACGACTCTCCCTACCAGTGTAGTTGTTGTTTTATTGTTGGGTGCTGTCGAGACCACCAGAGCAACCCCATGGGACACAGTATAACTGCCCTCTTGGGTTTTCTTGGCTTTCTTTTATTCTCTAGCATCAACAACCTCCATTACATCCTCCCATCCTGTGGTAGTTAAGTTTGTGTGTCAACTTGGCTAGGCCTGGTTGAGTGGATGGACAGCTGGATGTGGTATTCCCCATGATAAGACTGGTAATCAACTCCATGGTGGAATCTACTGTGAACAGCCGAGTAGCTGCTTTAGGGATGTGGTCTGCTTCCTGTATATAAGGAGAAGCCTTGGGGAGTGGTCTCTAGCCTATGGCACACTTGGACCCTGCAAGTAGCCATGTCATTGTTTAGCAGGCTGCCATGCTCTACCGACCTTGGGACTTTCAATGGACTTGAATTAATGGCCTGCCATGTAGTTTGGTAACATCAGGACTGTGCTTTTTTACTTATCAACCTTGGGCTTGTCCGTCTCTGCAGCCAGCACCTGAGTGAAGAAAAGCCTCCATCTCCAGTGGGCCAAGAGCAGGAGACAGAAGCTGAAGCCCAAGGTTGATGGGCTTTCATCCAGCGCCTAGAGCCTGGCAGTTTGAACTCCAACTTAAAGTCTCCCAAATGTAAGAGAATAAACTCCTGTTTGTTCAAGCATCCAATTTGTGGTATATTCTTGTTAGAGCAGCACTAGGTAACCAAAGCACATCTTCTTAATTTTCATTATATCCCACCACAGCAAACACACACACACAATACACCTTTGACAACTGAAATAATTCTTGCTGTCTAAACAGGCAAGGTTCAACTCAAAAGTTACCACTTCTACTAATCTTTTTCAATCATGATCCACAACTCCTGGCAAAATTAATCTGTCTTTCCTCTGTGTAAGTAATTATTACTTGTGAGCATGTCGAATCTCTCTCACTAAAAGGTAAGGCTCTTGAAAACAGGCTTGCTCTTCTGTATCTCCCCTATTGTGCCAAGCACAGTGCCTTAAGCGCAGTGTTTTATTTTTAATTGAAAAATGCTATGGCAATATGAGAAATTACTACTGAACCCAAAATAAGACTTCCTATTTCTTATTCCCACCTCTGTGTTCTACTCTGCACAGTTGGTAAAAAGGCTACTTTACTAGTCATTTATAAATATGGATTTTCATTTGGCAGCTTGAACTGAAGACAAGAAAAATGTAAACCACTTGCCTGATGCCATGTATGTTTTTGATTGCATAGCTTATTTCTCTTCGCAGTTCCTTCTCATTGAATTCCATCTGCAGATGCAAAATGAGCTGCGGTTATGATACTTCATTCCTTTGAATGATAATATTGTTGAATATTAAAGAATGAGAATAACTCAACTTAGTTATTAATAAATGGGAACATTTATTAACAGTTATTAATAACAGAAACATCTGTTTATATAAAGTCCAAGGCAACATACAACACTAGGAATTTCTGGGAGCCTTAGTGCAGTAGATAAGGAGTACTATGCATAAAAGATGCCTTCTGGACATAAATGTGGCCATTCATTTGAAATACATAATTCTTTATTCTATTGCTGAATATACCAAATTTGATGGTGCAAATGAATAAATAAATGACTGTGTCACCTGACATGCATAGCAATACAGCTCTCTGGAGATTAACAATGGCTGGCTTTTCTCCCTGGCCATTTTAACCACCTGAATTTAAGGCCTCTTTATAAAAGGAAATGAATGATATTTTATTAATCCAACACAGGATAGATTGTTGTATAGACATTTCCCAGGAGTTCTAAGTACTTAAAATTTATTTGAATGTAGAATCAAAGCATCATAAAGCTTAGGTCTGGAAAGGATATCAAGAGCCCCTTACTTCTGAGATTTAACTTCTCCAGCCTCACTGTCCACCCATTCTCCCCCTCACACATTAAACCATAGAACAAAGAACTGCCTTAGTTCTCTATCCATGCTCCCTGAGAAGTTCAGGTCCTTTAACTAATCCTCTCTTTCTGTCTGGACCCCGTTCTCCCACACCCTTCCTGTTCCTTTCTTAACTAATTCAACCTTCCAGACTCATCTTGGAAGCCAGGCTAGGATTTATGTCTATGGGATGTGTATCCATAGCACCCTACACTGAAGTTTATCATATTACTTAGCATATTTTAATGAAATTATCTATTTATGATCTGCCTCCCACACCAACATATAAGCATGTGCCTCTTTGCAGGTGAGGCAAGCATGATAATCAGTCCCTAAAACTACTCCGCCGTGTATTAAACCAAACCAAACTCACTGCCATCAACTCATAGGGACTCCCTTTGGGTTTCTGAGGTGGTAAATCTTTACAGAAGTAAATTGTTCCATTTTCCTTCCACAGAGCAGCTGGTGTGTTTGAACCACTGACCTTCTCATTAGCAGTCAAATGCCTCAGGCACCATGCCACCAGAGCTCACAGCTGTGTATTTCAAATTTAACATATACAAAACAGAACTCCTAATTCAAATGCCTATACAAGCACAGCTTTCTTCAGGTTTCCGCATCTGTGGTCACCATCTGTGACAGTTGAAGCTGTGTGTCAACAATTCTGGACCACAATTCTGTGTGGTTTAAGCAATTGTCCTGTGGGTTGTTCCAATGATGGATCAGATGTATGTTTTGACCAGCCCATCCATTGAAAGGGAGTTTTCCTAGAAGTGTGGCCTGCTTCCAGTATATTTATAGACATCCTGGGAAAAGAGACACTCTTCTGTGGATCAGGATCCTGTTGTGCTGCCTACAACTGTCTGTGAGCGAACAATCCACCATTCACCCTGGAGATCTTGGATTCATCATTCGTTGGAGTCAACAGACGGCATGCTGCCTGCCAACCTTGAGTTCGTCAGCCCCTGCAGCTGGGTGAGTCGGGAAAAGCCTCCAGCTTGACGTTTGATCCAAGAACTTGGGACTTGCCAGCTTCTATAAGTGTGTGAGCCATTTTTCTAAGATAAATTTCTCTTTCTCTATACATATATATAAGCTTTACTGGTTTGCTTCTCTTAGAGAACCCAGCCTAATACACCATCATTCACTTGGTTTTGCATGTCAAATCTTTCTCCCATCATTGATTCCTTTCTTTCTCCCAACTGCCACATCAGTCTAAATCCGATTGACCCTGCCTCCAAAAACTTCAAATCCATCCATTTCTCTCAGCCATCTCTTTCCCGGAGCATTTTTACTATGAAAACAAAGAACTTAAGCTTCAGGGCCTCTCCCTTGCACAAGTTCCTTAAGTTCCTATGCCTATTTGTATGTTTATAATTCTATTTTTCCTAAAGGGGGTCCCCCAAATTATATAACCTTCATTGTTATTAGCTGCTTTCGAATCAGTTCTGACTCCTGTCAACCTTATGTATAAAGCAGAACTGCTCCATAGGGTTTTCAAGGCTGTGACCCTTCAGAAGCACATCGCTAGGCCTGTCTTTCCAAGGTGCCTCTGAGAGGGTTAGAATCCCCAGCTTTTTGGTTACTAGTCCAGCACTTAACCATTTGTGCCACTGACAGACTTCTTGTATAAGCTTCTGGCTCCACAAAAACTACATCTACCCTTGCCCTTGCATGACTGTTTTCCTCATCTGACTTGTCTCCCCGAAATCAGTCCAACTGCTTTACAATCCAGCAGACATAGTGCTCTTTTAAATTTAGAACCAAATTAGGTCATACCTTGCTTAAAGCACTCCCATGACTTTCCAGTTAAACGTAAACTCCTCACCAAAACCCAAAAAGCTCCACAGGAACTGTGCACTTCCTTCCTCTCTAAATTCATTTCAGACCTGTCCCCCCTTTAGTCAGCTCTGCACCAGTACATCTGTTCTTCACCTGCCATACTCTGTCCTGCTTTAGGGCCACACCCTAGGCTGCTTCCTAGTCCTCTTCCCAGATCATTACATGGCTGCCTCCTTCATGCCATTCTGGTCCTGCTTTAAATATCTCTCCTTGGAGAGATTTTCCTTGACCATCCCATTGAAAGCAGATCGCCCAACCGCTCCCTTTCACATCCTGTTACTATAATAACACTTGGTATTTTCTTATTTTGTCTCTTTGTTAATTTTCTGACTTTTGTCACTAGAAGAACAAGAATCTTCTTTGTCTTGATCGCTGACACCTGGAACTCTGGCATATAGTACAAGCTTAAAAATATTTTTAAATTAATTAAACTACCACTGCCTTCAAGTAGATTCTGACTCATAGCAACCTTATAGGAAAGAGTAGAACTGCCCCATAGGGATTCCAAGGCTGTAAATGTTTATAGAAATAGACTGCCTCACATTTCTCCCACGGAGTGGCTACAGGGTTTGAATTGCCCACTTTTGGGTTAGCAGCCCAATGCTTTAACCACGGCACCACCAAAGCTCTTAAATTAATTAGAGAACAAATAAACATCATAGGAATTTAATTAGTATTTGTTGAAATGATCTAAAATGTAGATAAATCTCATTAAACAAAATCAGAACCATCAAGAAGAAATATTTCTTTCCTGAATTTCATTACCTGAATATGGTTTATCTTATTTTTTGTTTTGTTTAAAGAACTCTCTTAGTCCCATGCTACTCACATAATAGTTAATCAACAGTTATAAAGAACAAAATATGGAAATGAAGTGAAATGAAGGGTGAAAATAATATTCAATACCTTTACTATCTCAAAGGGAAAACGTTCGTGGAAAATACGATTGATTTTAGCACCACCTGAGAGCTCCAGAGTATCTACTTGATCCCCTGATCCTTCAATTCTCTTCTCAAAGTCCACAGCAAATTGTTGAACCATCCTATAATTGTGAAAAAATAAATAAATTCAAGTTAAAGTAGCAAGGCCTTGTACTTTTCATTTTAATTTACTATAGTTATTCTTTAGAATCCTTTCCTGGTGTTCTTAGTGGCACTTACTGGCAGAGTTAAAACTGCACTCTATTCAGCACTCAAAACATGATTTTATGAAATACACATTACTCAGATTCTTTTAGACATTCAATTAGAATAATATTTTAAATATATTTGTCATTAACTACATTCTATCCATTTGGTTGCAATCATGAAATAGTCAACAGAGAACACTTAAAGTAAAAGTTACAGAAAATTTTATATAGAAGAGTCAAATGTACCTCAGCTCCTATTGTATCACCCTCACTAATGTTCCAACGACTCCAGTCAAGCCCCATCACACTTCATGAGGTACTATTCCACTTACCATCCCAAAATGAGCCTCTTCTCCTTGTTCTCTACACTCCCTCTGATTGCTCCACGGGAATCCATAGCTTCAAATATCATCAAGATACTAGTTTCTCCAAACATTCAGTTCGAGCCCATGTCTCTCACGTAAGTTACTGGCCATGTACCCAACTGTTGATTGGACATCCATCTCCACTTAGCTTTCTCAAACTCAACATACCCAAAGCTGAGCCCCTCAATTTACTCCACTCCTAAACATGATGATTGTCCTGCATTTCTGAACTCTTTCTTGAATGGATGGTGACACCAACCCAAAGCAGGAAATGTGGAGGCATCCTGCACTCCTCCTTCTCCCTCACCCCCATGCCTTGAGAGTCACCAAGAGTTGTTCATTTGACCTCTTTTATATCTCTCAGATTCTAGATCTATTTCTCTTCATCCTCCCTGGCCCTACTTTAGTCACCAACCTTCAGTTCTTACTGGGATTATTAAAATCACCTCTAGATGGCCATCCTGCTTTCAGGTTTTCCCCTTGTCAAAGTCAGATCTCACCCTGCCAGGTCAATGCAAATCTGTGACCCCTTTACCCCTTTACAACTAGTTCCAGATTTGTTTTTCAATGGCTCCCCACAATTTAATAACTCCTTAATATATCACCCAATAGTCTTTATGGTCAGGCCCTGACTGCCTCTCCAGTCCCATCTCTTATCACTTACCCACATTCACCTTCTAAGCCAACCACATAGAACCCATTTGCAGTTTCTCAAATTAACATTTTCCTGTGCTTACACTTGTTTTTCTCTTTGCGCCAAATACCATCCTCTCTGCCTCCTGCTTCTTTACCTGGCTAATTTCTGCCTTTCAAGACTCAATTCAAGCATTAATTTTTCTAAGAAGCCTTTCATGACTCATTATCCTGTTCACCAGAACTTCTCATGATTGACCAGATCAAAGGGACCTTTTTGCTTCCTCAGCTGATATCCAGCAACACAGTTAGCAGAGTGTATGACTGTTGCCTGTACATCTATCAGTATCTCCCATAAGGGAAAGGACAAATATTTTAATGATCTCTCCCTGTTCAACACATGAAAGACAATAAATACTTGCTCAATGAATAAATGAATTACTTTAAGGTAGTAGATAAAAAACAAAGAAATATACTATAGGGAGAAAATGTTTGTTGTTGTTGTTAGGTGCCGGCGAGTCATTTCTGACTCATAGCGACCCTGTGCACAGCAGAACGAAATACTGCCTGATCCCACGCCAGCTCCATGATCCCTGCTATACTTGACCCCATCATCGCACCCACTGTATCAATCCATCTTGTTGAAGGCCTCCCCCTCTTTTGTCGACCCTCCACTCTACCAAACATGACATCCTTCTCCAAGGAATGGTCCCTTCTGACAACATGACCAAAACAGGTGAGATGAAGTCTAGCCATTCTCGCTTTCAAGGAGCATTTCGGGTGCACTTCCTGCAGGACAGATCTGTTAGTTCTTTTAGCAATCCATAGTACTTTAAGCATTCTTCGCCAGCACCACAACTCAAAACCATCAACTCTTCTTCGGTCTTCCTTATTCATTATCCAGCTCTCACATGCATACAAGGCAATTAGAAATATCATGGCTTGTGTCAGGCACACCTTAGTCCTCAAGGAGACATCCTTGCTCCTCAGCACTTGAAAGAATCCCGTCGAGATTGACCTTCCCAGTGCTACACGTCGTCTAATGTCCTGACTGCTGCTTCCATTGGCATGGATTGTAGAACCAAGCAATGTGAATTCTTTGACAACCTCAATCTT
>NW_006921762.1:6335696-6390755 GCF_000298275.1 Orycteropus afer afer
GCCATGCCATTCCTCTTCAAACTGTCATTCCCAGCATAGTATATCATATGGTTGTCTGATTCAAAATGGCCAAAACCAGTCCATTTCAGCTCACTGATGCCTAGGATATCAATCTTTATGCATTCCATTTCATTTTTGACAACTTCCAATTTTCCTAGATTCATATTTCATACATTCCATATTCAAATGATTAATGGATGTCTGCAGCTGTTCCTCTTCAATTTGAGTGGTGACACATCAGCAAATGGAGGTCTTGAAAGCTTTACCTTATCCACAGGAGTAAAGCTGGGTTTACTCAGATGATGCAGTTCATTCCCAGTCCTATTTTGAGAGCCTTCTAACCTAACCAGACTATTCATAATGCTGCACAGTAATGTATCAAACAGTGTTTCTTTGCTATTCATAAGGTTTTCCCTAGCCAATTCTTTGAGAAGTGGATGGCCTCCTCCTTCTTCCTAGTCTGTCTCAGTCTGTAAGCTGGGCTGATACCTGTACACCATGTGCATCCTGCTGGGTTTGAAACACCAGTGGCTCAGCCTCAAAACTCACATTAACATGTCACCACAGTGGGACAAACCGACAGACAAGTTTGTCTCCCTCTTGGAGATTATTAGGTTTCAAAGCTATAATTTTAATATCTTGGAACTACAAATTTCCATTTCTAATAGGAATAAAATCAAACCATTTAATATTTGAATCTTTTTATTTGCTGTCATTGGAACGGTGATGAATTAAACACCACTGCAAATTATTTAAGCCAGAAAAGCAGAAATATAATTGGGTTTAGCTATGCTCATGCATGTATCAATACTAAGCTAATGCTTTTCTAAAATACCTAGAAAAGTATATATGACATATACATTCAGAAACGTGGAAATTCTATAATATTCATCTCCAGTCACTCTCCCTACCAAACTCTACTCTCTGGTCACCTAGTCTATTTAATGACCCTAGACCAAGCTGTATCAAAGTTCACATTATTTCTCTTGTGCTCTTCTTATACCTGACAAACTCTTTCCACACTTCAGTGTCCCACTTGTTATGGACTGCAAGATATGCCCCAAAAACATGTGTTGGAATCCTAACCCCTATACCTGTGGATGTAATCCTATTTGGAAACAGTATTTTCTTTGTTGCAAAAACGGCAAGGAGGCCACATGTTCTGACTTCCTCTAATCCCACAAGAGGAAGACAGAATTACTATCAATAGCCCAAGGCCTATTCCTGAGAGGCCAGACATGCTGCCTCCTTCCAGTCTTTTCTCCAACCTTTCCTCCCAAAGCACCCACCACCTCTCTCCTGGGTTCGATAATTCGCTGCAGTGGCCACACAGAACTCACAGAATATGAGGTTTATTAGGGAAGCACCAGGCTACAATTCAAGTTCAAGAAAAATGCTCAGTCTCTCTCTCAGCCCACCGTCCCTTGGCCAACAGTCTCTCACAGTCTCTTTCCCAGCAGTACTGGTCCCTCGGTGTCTCACTCAGCAATGCATGTCTCTTGTGTCTCTTTCCCAGCAGCACATGTCTCTTTCCGGAGCGCGTGTCTCTTTCAGCAGCACGTCTTCCTCAACCAGCAATCAGAGTGAGCTCTGCCTCCAGGAGGCCTCCTTTTGAGCCTGGAAGGGTGGTCAAACTAGCCAATCACAGCATCAGAACTCTAAACACGTGAGAGAGAGTGGGAACCTCCCAGAACATTGTATTGTGCCACGCCCAACAGAAATAACCCAGGTGGATAGCTTCAGCAATCAGGAGCTCCTCAGTTGCTCATAGAAAATCCCACCTTGGAGTTTACAAAGACTTATGGGTAGAAAAGCCACACTAAATAATTTACTACACCACAGTTGTGTTAATAACGCCATATCAATGTAGAGTGTGACCTAAACCTAGTCATTTCTTAGCAGGGAGAGATTACCCAAAAAGCAAAGTAAGCATGTGCTTGCAGCATCAACAAAACAGGGGCACCAGTTTCCAAAGCAAAGACCCATGGAGTCCAAGCAGACAAGACAAAAGGAAAAGTGAGCACCATAGAGGAAAGGAACTGGCAGGGCACTAATGAAACTGATAGCAGCTCAAGTGTGTGAGATGTTCCTGCCAGAAATAAAGTTCACACGTGGTCACAAAGATGCCCTGATATAAGGTAGTTTAAGCTATGAAGCCCCTACCACTTCAACACCTTCACTGACATCTGTCCCTTATGGTCCCCTCTCATGTAATTGAAACTTCCTATCTTGTTAGGTAGGTCTCTTGGGAGTATACTATTTTTTCTAATAAACAAGAAGTGGGGATGGGCTGTCAATTCTAACTCTTGCTACATTTACCCAATATGCAACTGGATCCAACATCAGCAGTACTTGGCAAGTACAATCCATTTTTAATAGTAATAACAATGTTGTTGTTGTTATGTGCCATCGAGTCTAACCCAACTCATAGCGACCCATCCTTGGGTTTCCGAGGCGGTATCACTATGGAAGTAGATTGCCCAACCTTCCTTCCACGGAGTGGCTGGTGGGTTTGAACTGCCAGCCTTCTAGTTAGCAGTCAAGTGCCTTAGGCACTAAGTTACCAGAGCTCCCTGTAATAACAATAATAATAATAAATAAATAATAATAATCCAAGCAGGTCTCTGATCCATTTTGAGATCTGTCTTGTACATCCACTTTTGCTGATCAAGCAACTCCAGCCAGAAGGGCCAGCAATGCTCTTTGCCATGACACAAACACAAGGGTATGCTTGTGCGCACATCCTGGTAAATACCAATAGCTAACCATGTTAGCTAAAACACACACACATACATAACTCATATATCTCATTCAAATGTGTGAGTAAGTAAAGGAGGGGGCACCAGTTATCAGTGCTTCAGGCCCTCAAACGCCTTAATCCATATCTGCTTCTGAGTGATATAAAAAGTAGTATAGACACAGAGACAAGCAAGCCAACACATGGGGAAAACAGACACTGCAGGAAGATGAAAGAGGCAGATAAACTCACAAGCCAGGAATTTCAAGGATCACCAGCTATTAGAAGTTGAAAAGGAGCATTGGTGGTGTAGTGGTTAAAGCAATGGGTTGCTAATCAAAAGGTCAGTGGTGTGAACCCACCCACCACTCCACAGAAGAAAGAGGGAGCAGTCTGCTTCTGTAAAGATTTACAGCATTGGAAACCCAGTGGGGGTTGCTAGGAGTTGGAATCAACTCAGTGGCAATGAGTGAATAAGAAGCTGAAAAGGGAGCCCTGGTGGAGCAGTGGATAAGTGCTCAGCTGTTAACAAAGTGACAGGCAGTTTGAACCCAACAGCTGCTCTGTGGGAGAAAGATGTGGCAATCTGCTTCCACAAACATTACACCCTGGAAACCCTCCGTGGCAGTTCTACTCCACCCTATAGGGTCGTCATGACTTGGAATTGACTCTACAGCAACACGGGGAATCTGAAAGAGACAAGAAAGGACTTCCCCCTAGAGCCACACCCTGAATTTGGAGTTTTAGACTCCTGTACTATGAGAAAATTGGTTTCTACCCTTTAAAGTTACTCACTTATGGTATTTCTGTTACAGTAGCACTAGGAAATTAAGACATAACTCAAGTATCACTTTCTCTATGAACCCACACCCTCTCCTACATGTAATTGTTTCCTTATCTGAGTTCATTTTTTCCTTCACAAAAACATAGCATTTATTAGATTTTAATACAGTTAATTGTTTATATATATGTTTCGCCTGCTCTACTGTGAACTTTTCTTGGGGGTAAAATTCTTACTCATTTCTGAGTGCCCAGCAGATAACATCGCAGTGGTCTGTCAGTTTGTCTTACTGTGGTGGTCTGCATATTGCTGTGATGCTAAAAGCTATGCCACAGGTATTTTAAATACTAGCTGGGTCACTCAGAGTAGATAGGTTTCAGCAGAATTTATCTCATGGTGAATTCCCTTTTAAGAAACTTTTTAAACATTGTCTTTGTTGCATATCTCTCATAATACAACCCTTAAGTGGCAGTTATAAACACACTTATTAGCTGACCCAAATATGTATATGTATGCATATGTATATATATGTTGTTGTTGTTGTTGTTTGCTGTCGAGTTGGACCCAACTCATAGCGACCCTTCCTTGGGTTTCTGAGGCAGTATCACTATGGAAGTAGATTGCCCCATCTTCCTTCTGAGGAGTGGCTGGTGGGTTTAAACCCTCAGCCTTCTGGTTAGCAGTCACGTGTCTTAGGCACTATGCTACCAGAGCTCTTATATATATATCCTTCTTTGTAGCATAAAAAGCAAAAGTATATATATTAAATATAATGAGTATTTATTAACTCAGTTTAATAAGTTACCTAAACATCTTAGAAATTATTTTAGCCCTATATACTACAAAACAGATTACTGTTCATACAAAGTTCATTTAAATAATCTATATTTTCATTCAAACCTATTTCTTATATTTTTTTCAATCTAATCTTAGATTTTTTTTTTTTTTTAATAAAAATGTCTCAATTCCATCCTACCATTTCATTTTAGGTGTGTCTTATTGTGTTTTTTATCTTTTGGTTTCTTAGAGTTCCTTATATTTTCATTCAAACCTTTACTATTTCTTATGTTTTTTTCTTTACTATTTCTTATGTTTTTTTTTTTCAATCTAATCTTAGATTTTATCTATTTTTTTTTTTTTTAATCAAAATGTCTCAGTTCCATCCTACCACTTCACTTCAGGTGTGTCTTATTGTGATTTTTATCTTTTGACTTCTTAGAATTCCTCTACAAAAGACAGAACTTATTTATGGGTTTTTGGGTTGTTGTTGTTTTTTTTTTTTTTCTTTTCTTTTTTTATGATGGGGATCCATCCAATTTCTGGTAACTATAGTAAGACAGTTGGGAGGAGTCCTTCAAAAGAGTGCCCATTGCTTCATGGCCTGAAAGGTTGGTTACCAGGGAGGCCTAATCTGGCCCTACCTTCCCTCTCTTTTGGCTCATGGACAAAAATAAGAATCTGTCATCCAAATTCATTTACTTATGTTTAAGTTGGCCTACGTATGCTGAAAAATAAAAGATAAGTAAATTATTTCTCTTTTATTCTTTACTATTATCTTGGTAGCATAGTGCTAACCAGAAGCCTGGCAGTTCAAACCCACCAGCCACTCCTCAGAAGGAAGGTCTGGCAATCTACATCCATAGTGATACTGTCTCAGAAACCCAAGGAGGGGTTGCTATAAGTTGGGTCTGACTCTATGGCACATAACAACAACAACATTATCTTGGTAAGCAGCTTTGCCTTTTCTTTATCATAACATTTTATGTACTTAATAAACACCAAAACTCTTTAGCAATTTTGTAAATGAACCCACCCATCAATACTTGTCTAGCCTTTTTTTTTTTTTTTTCCTCCTTTAGGCTTATTCTACATCTCTTTTTTCCTACTCTGGAACCATTAGTTTTACTTTAAGAAAAAATTACACCTTTTACTTAAACAAAACACATTTCATATAACATCTAGCTTAAATTACTTATATTTTGCTTTCAAGGTTGACATAGACATAAAATCTTTGTCAGAACAAATTTATTTTCATTAATTCCTGGGAGTGTTAGGACTACTTAATTTATATAATAACTAATTTATCAATAAACTGATCAAAGTTTTCTGAAGAATTATCATAATCTAATTTAATAATGCCAGCCAGAGGTAGGAAATTACTGTATTTTCATAACCCTTTCTTTTGCATGCTTTATAGGATCCTTTAGAGAAGCAATTTAGAATAATTTGTCCCTTTTTAAGGCTTTGTCATACCAATCAAAATAAAAAATCTATTCCCTTTCAGTGCACTTTTCAAATAAACTGACCTATATCAAAGTTTTGCAGAGTAGCTACTAAAACTCCATATCATAAGATAGATGCAAGAAGTAGTTTTTCTTGAAAGAAATTTTGCACAGCTCTATGAAAAACACCAGCCATGGTGTCTTATTTATCTAGTGTTGCTATAACAGTAATACCAAAAGTGGATGACTTTAACAAGCAGAAATTCAATTTCTCAAAGTTTAGGAAGCTAGAAGTCCAAAGTCAGAGTACCAGCTCTAGGCAAAGGATTTCTTTCTCTCTCAGCTCTGGGGCAAGGTTCTTGTCTCCTTTCAACATCTGTGGGCCCAGTATTCCTTACAGATCTCCACATGTCCATGTGTCTTGATCTTCTGGTTCTAGGAGCTTCTCAGTGCAGCAAGCCCAGGTCCAAAGGATAAACCCTGCTCTTCTTTCTTGGTGGTAATGAGGTCCCTCTTTCTCTATGTACTTCTCTCTCCTTTATCTCTTGTAAGATAAAGGGTAATGCAGGCCACACCCCAGGGACACTTCTCTTACATGGACCAGTGCTATGATCTAATCAAGGGTGTTGCATCCCACTGTAATCCTACTTCATTAACACAACAAACATAACCTAATCCTGTTTCATATCATCTAATCCTACCTCATTAACCACAGACAGAGATGAGCATTTAAAGCTCAATGAACATTTACATCAGATCACAAAATGGAGGAGAACCACACAACATTGGGTTCATGGCCTGGCTAAATTGACACATATTTTTGGGGGATATAATTTAGTCCATGCATGATACATGGCCTTCAACCTGATACAAGACAGAAACTCAGATACAATGCTCTAGACTAGAGGCAAGCTCTCAGAACAAAATGAAATAGAAAACCTATACAAACTCACTGGTCTGTGAAGTCAGCTCAAAAACCAATATCATACAAAACAAGTAACCCAGTTCCTTAAAATGTTACAGCAATTGTTTCATAAGATCAACCCAGTTAAACAGAAAAACAAGTTCTAGATAAAATTTATTAATTTGCCAGAATCACTGATGAATGGATATCAGAGCCTCTGACAAAACTTGAGCATCAAACAAAAATTCCCCACAGGAAAGGGAAAAACAAAGAAAAGGGAACTCATATTCCCAAAGTGATAACTGAAATTCTGAATTACTACCAGTATATTCAGTTTACAGCATTTTTGACCATGAATCTGAAACGAACACCAGGCATGGAAGAGGTCCAGACTAAGACAGACTAGGAAAAAGAACCAAGTTATAAAGGATTTCATTTTACTTTGATCCACAAGCAATGTTCATGGAAACAGCAGTCAAGAAATCAAATGACATACTGCACTGAGCAAATCTGTTGCAAAATAATGTTAAAAAGCAAAGATGTCACTTTGAGGACTAAGGTGCACCTGACCCAAGCCATGATAATCACCTCATATGGATGTGAAAGATGGATAGTGAATAAGAAGACTGAAGAAGAATTATGGTACTGACAAAGAATACTGAATATACCATAGACTGCCAGAAGAATGAACTTCTTAGAAGAACTACAGGCAGAATGCTCCTTGGAAGTGAGGGTGGTGAGACTTTGTCTCATATACTTTGGGCATGTTATCAGAAGGGACCAGTCCTGGACAAGGACATCATGCTTGGTAAAGTAGAGGGTCAGAAAAAAAGAGGAGCCCCTCCACAGGATGGACTGACACAGTAGCTGCAACTATGGGCCCAAAAGCAGCAACAATTGTGAGGATGGCACAGGACTGGGCACTGTTTTTCTCTATTGTATGAGTCAGAGCCAACACTACAGCACCTGACAACAATAGATAGCAGACAGAGAAACATTAAGTAGAATACACAGAGGGGCTAGAGGGAGGGAAAGGGGAAAGAAGGAAAAGAGAAATGAAGGAAACAGTCATAAAAGGTAAAGCAGTAAGGAAGGAGCTGAATAAACCCCCAACAAGGAAAGAGGTTAGCTATATAAAATTTTATAATTGAGTCCAAGGAAGTCACAGAGTCAAAACACAGTCTTTGTAAGAAGAGTTTCAGCTGGCTGTTAAGATGATGACCTAGGGCCTAAACAGAAATCACTTTCTCTTTCTGTAATTTGAAGAGTTTTTATAGGAGTTTGAACAAGCTAAGAATAAAAAGATAAACTAGGAAAGAGTTGAGTCCAAGAAGTATTTCCTTTGTATATCTTAGGAGTTTTTAAAATGGAAGAACATAAGATGATCACTTGTTATCTAAATTATTTGAACATTTCCAAATCTCCTCCTTAGGAAAGGTGTTACATTGTGTGTCTTCATTGCCAAATTAAGACCATTTTGATAGTAAGACTGCAGAGGAATAAAGGTGCCATAAAAACATCTGAGGTCCTCAGACAAGAACATCTGAGGTGGACCTCAGATATTCTACACCAGAAGCTGATTAGGAGGCTCCTCACTTTAAGAGGTACATGAGGAGAGCTGCAGCACAGTGGGATAGAAGGGAAGATGAGTCTAGAAGAGGATGAGAGAGGGAGGAAACGTGTAAGACATAGTGGGGTGGTAATTCTTCAACAACTTTGCTATTCGCTCAGAGATAAATCCAGTGACCAAAGATAAGAGGGAAGATCATGAAAGAATAAAGGAAGTTTGGCAGTTTTCACTTTGTCATTTTTGAAGAGCTACATTAAAATCTTTAGCAAAAAGGAAAAAGAAAAGGAATTTATGTGTGGCTTAATAAGGCATTTTAAAATTAAATCCTTGGTTCCAATCTCACTGAAAAATGCATACAGATGAATCACAGAGAAACATTGAAATAAAAAAGAAAATAAGTACAAGTGATATTAATAAAAACAGCTGCAAAATACAGATAATGTTTTCAACAGGAAATGTTCCCACATTAAAAACTAAGAACCACAAATACCTGCTGAATTATCACTGAGGTTTTTTACTCACTTCCTATATTCATTTTTTTTTAGAATCTCACTAAAGCAGCATGTTTTTGATATCTCAGATTTGTAAACAAAAAAAAAAAAAAGAACATAAAGATGAAAATTATTTTATTAATTTCATAAACGCAACTGCCTAAGTCTTGTGGTGAATATCATTCAATAGATCTTTCTGGCAGATAAAAGGCAACTATATAGAACCATACATACTTTTACAGTTGAATATTGGGCTCCACTTATATTCAAGACTTCCCTCTTTTGGCTATAGTGATACTCTGTGCTGTTTCTTCTCCTTTTAGCATTTCCTTCTACCCTTCACTAAATTCTCTCTCAAAACTTCTCTCTTCAAATCCATCAGCCCTCTGTTCTTCTCAAGGGCATTACACTAGTATCTTCTGCTTCTAACTACTTCTCTCTCTGCTATACCCTGCTGTACTAACAAAAGAATGAATTTCATTTTTAAAACACAGTGAAATTGGGCATGGAGAGGGCAAGCAGTTAAATTTATAACAAGAGAGTAAGATTGATAATTATTCTTCAAGAAAACAAAGTTTCAAGCATCACTGTATAACATATATGGAGCCTCATATACTTTTGTTGCTCCATCTGTTAAGCCTAGAAAAATAACACGATGAATAGACTAAAGCAAAAAAACAAAAAATATGAAAAAGAACAGCTAAAAATGCCAAGTAAGGGAAAGGTGACTCACTGTAGTAATGCTTTGGTCTTCCTGGTGGGGTCTTCTGGTTTGAAGTTTTTGTAGGCTTCTACTTCATGTTCTATGGAGAGCAACTGTCCCTGTAGTTTGTTTCTGAAGTTTGGTAAGGTATCTCGAATATGGTTGGTGAGTTGCTAAGTAAAACAAAAAGTCATAAACACATATCACACACTGAAGATTAATTCAAGAGGCAAAAACTGAGCTTCATTGTTTTCCTAATCACTTAAAACATTTGAAATCATATATACACTTGAGACTGGCTGTGGAAGACAGAAAGGTAGTGGAAAGAGGTTCCAACTCTCTTCCACTGCCCTATGAAGATGCTCAAAATTCTTTCCACTAGAATCAGTCACTTGGGCTATCTCTTTATGTCCAGAAAACTCTGCTAAAATGCAGCTAAAGTTACTAAAGAGGTTTCTCAATAATACCTTAGCATGGATTCATTTATCACATCACTTATCTTACAGAGAGAAAAGTTAAAGTAGAATGTGGTAGAAATGAAGGAAGTCTAGATTTACAGGCACTCCCTGATGTTCTCAGAGCTAAATGTCTTACACACTGTTGGACCTCAAGTAGTCAAGGGTGCCAGAGGTCCCTGCCAGTTGTTAACTTTCCATTCTACACTTTAGGCAGGTGCTTCCTCTTATCTCCAACTCCAGATCCCACACCAACACCTTCACCAGGGAGCATATAAGAAGCTCCATGAGAACAAGGGAAAGCTCTCTCTGCAATTGATAGCTTAGTATGATGAAAAGTTCTCTGAGAGATTCCCTAAAAGTGCATCATTACTTAAGAGCAATGATGCAAAATAAATGCTGACTATTTAGCTC
The DNA here is from genome assembly GCF_000298275.1 of Orycteropus afer afer. Lineage (NCBI taxonomy): Eukaryota > Metazoa > Chordata > Mammalia > Tubulidentata > Orycteropodidae > Orycteropus > Orycteropus afer. Next base: position 6,345,974 of record NW_006921762.1, read on the forward strand.
CCTACCTTATCCTTACGTTCTTTCTATTACAATGCAGTTAAGAGAAAGTTTGAATTAAAAAAAAAAAAAAAAATTCTTCTTGGACTGCTTAAGTAATAAACTCAGAAGCAGGGAAATGAAAGAATATAAACTTCCTAGATATTTAGGTAAAAGAATAAGTTAAAAGTAAAGAGACTAAATATACCTGGATTGAATGAGGAAACCATTTTAAATCATCTTTATAAGTTTAACTGAGGTTACCTGAGTATATATATTCAATGCATCTATAGTTATTTAACTGTCAGTCATTCCTAACTATATTATTCTCATGCCCATAGTTATGATTTACTGTTATTTACCATGGCATGAAGGAGCTCTGGTAACATAGTGCCTAAGGCATTTGATTGCTAACCAGAAGGCTGGTAGTTCAAACCCACTGGGCAATCTACTTCCGTAGTGATACAGCCTCAGAAATCCAAGGAGGGGTCGCTATGAGTCAGATCTGACTCAGTGGTAGTGAGTTTGGTTATTTATTTATTTATGTGTTTATTTACTTATTTATTTCTACCATGGCATGTGGTTTTGAGGGAGAAAATCAAAAGATGGAGAAGACTCATTCCCAGCAGAAATGTCACAAGAAATAAGCCTCCCAACCACGAGAGTAAAAGCAATGAAGAGAAATAAGCAGCCAACCCATTGCCATGTGCACTGGTAAATAAGAATACTTGCTTTCCAACTTGTTTCTCAACTATGTCAGTAGCAAAGCAATACCACAGACCACTGCTTTCTAATATACCCTTTCTTGGTTTCTGTGATTCCAGCTCCTTTCATTTTTCTCCTACCATTCTAGATGTTCCTTCTCTATCTACCTCCTTTGGCAATTCATCATTTTGCAGCAAACCTGTGAATGTCGAAATTTCTCAAATCTGAGCCCGAGACCTCTAATCTTTTCACTTTCTAGTCTCTCCTAAGGCTATCTCATTCCATTCATGGCTTCAGTTAACATCCAAATATCTGTGGCTGCCAAAGTGTTCTCTCCAGATCAGACTTCTTATCTTTGCTGCAGACATATATATCTGACCACCTGTTTGACTTCTCTTGGATATGACAATCTCAACATGTCCAAATGGAGCACATAATATTCCCTTCAGGGTTCCCATCTTGGTGACTTCATAATGATCTACAGATTTGGGAGTTATCTTTGACTTCACCCCTCCACCACCTACTAGAGCCAATAATATTTCACCAATTCCCAATTTTCCTAAAAAAGAATGTGATCAGTGATGAATATGTTGATAGAATATTATGAGTCCTCCATAACAAACTAGTATTCCTTGCTCTAAAATATATTTCTATTTTTAAAATGACACAACCATACTGCTGCCTCACAGCTTCCAAATACTCATCTACCCTTAATTTAAAACTGGTACTTTTAAAAGTACACTGGTCTGTGTTATGTTGCTTAAACGGGAAGTGTATCATTTCTCTTAATTTAATCTAAAATTTCTTCAATTATTCTGCCCAGAGAGTTCAAGTACAATGTCACACATAACCTACTACTGTGTTAGCCTCTACTAATACCTTTAACAATGTAACAATCAAAACATTCAATAAACACTTGATTGAATGACCAATTCAATTCATTGTTGTTACCATTGTTGTTGTTGTTGTTAAGTGCCGTCGAGTCATTTCCAACTCATAGCGACCCCATGCACAGCAGAACGAAACACTGCCCAATCCCGCGCCAGCCCCACAATCCCTGCTATACTTGAGCCCATCATCGCAGCCACCGTGTCAATCCATCTCGTTGACCCTCCACCCTACCAAGCATGACATCCTTCTCCAGGGAATGGTCCCTTCTGACAACATGACCAAAGTAGGTGAGATGAAGTCTGGCCATTCTTTCTTCCAAGGAGCATTCTGGCTGCACTTCCTCCGGGACAGATCTGTTAGTTCTTTTAGCATTCCATGGTACTTTCAGCATTCTCCACCAGCACCACAACTCAAAAGCATCAACTCTTCTTCAGTCTTCCTTATTCATTGTCCAGCTCTCACATGCATACGAGGCGATTGGAAATATCATGGCTTGTGTCAGGCGCACTTTAGTCCTCAAGGAGATATCCTTGCTCCTCAGCACTTGATACAGTTCCTTCGCAGTTGACTTTCCCAATGCTACACGTCATCTAATGTCCTGACTGCTGCTTCCGTTGGCATCAATTGTAGAACCAAGCAACGTGAATTCCTTGACAACCTCAATCTTCTCTCCATTTATTGTGATGCTGATCATTGATCCAGTTGTGAGGATTTTTGTTTTCTTTATACTGAGATGTAATCCATACTGCAGACTGTATTCTTCAACCTTCATCAGTAGGTGCCTTAAGTCATCCTCACTTTCAGCAAGCAAAGTTGTATCATCTGCATATCTCAGGTTGTTAATGATTCTTCCTCCAATCCTGATACCACGTTTTTCTTCATATAGTCCAGCTTCTCAGATTATTTGCTCAGCATATAGATTGTATAAGTGTGGAGAAAGGATACAACCCTGATGCACTCCCTTCTTGATTTTAAACCATGTAGTGTCCCCTTGTTCTGTTTGAATGACAGCCTCCTGGTCAAAGTACAGATTCCTCATGAGTACAATCAAGTGCTCAGGAATTCCCATTCTTCTCAATGTTGTCCATAATTTGTCATGATCCACACAATCAAATGCCTTTGCATAGTCAATAAAACACAAGTAAACATCTTTCTGGTATTCTCTGCCTTGAGCCAAGATCCATCTGACAACAGCTATGATATCCCTTGTTCCACGTCCTCTTCGGAATCCGGCTTGAACCTCTGGAAGTTCTCTGTCAATATACTGCTGCAAACGTTTCTGAATTATCTTCAGTAAGATCTTACTTGCATGCGATATAATTTCTACATTCTGTGGGATTACCTTTCTTTGGAATGGGCACAAATATGGATCTCTTCCAGTCAGTTGGCCAAGTAGCTGTCTTCCAAATTTCTTGGCATAACTGAGTGAGTGCCTCCAATGGGGCATCTGTTTGTTGAAATATCTCAATCGGTATGCCATCAATTCCTGGAGCCCTGTTATTCACCAGTTCTTTCATTGAAGCTTTGACTTCTTCCTTCATTACCATTGGTTCTAGATCATATGTCACTTCCTGAAATGGATGAAGCTCAATCAGTTCTTTTTGGTACAGTGACTCTGTGTATTCCTGCCATCTTCTCTTGATGTTTCCTGCATCATTCAATATTTTGCCCATAGAATCTCTCAATATTGCAACTCGAGGCTTCAATTTTTTCTTCAGTTCTTTCAGTTTGAGAAATGCCGAGCATGTTCTTCCCTTTTGGTTTTCAGACTCCAGGTCTTTGCACATTTCATTATAGTAATTTGCTTTGTCTACTCGAGCTGCTCTTTGAAATCTTCTGTTCAGCTCTTTTACCTTTTCATTTCTTCCATTTGCTTTAGCTATTCTCCGCTCAAGGGCAAGGTTCAGAGTCTCTTCTGTCATCCACTTTGGTCTTCTCTTCTTTTCTTGGCTTTTTAGTGATCTCTTGTTTTCTTCATGGATAATGTTCTTGATATCTTCCCATAATTCATCTGGCTTTCAGTCATTGGTGTTCAATGCATCAAATCTATTCTTTAGATGATCTCTAAATTCAGGAGGGATATATTCAAGATCATATTGTTACTGTTAGTTGCCACCAAATCGGCTCCAACTCATGGTGACCCTATGTATAACAAAATAAATCTTGCCTAGTCTGTGACATCTTCATGATCATTGCTATATTTAATCCACTGCTGAAGCTACTGTATAGTGTGTTCCAACCTAGGGGTCTCATCTTCCAGGACTGTATTGTATAATTCTGCTGTGATTCATAAGAATTTCATTGCTAATTTTTGGAAGGCCTTTCTTCCAAGTCTCCCTTAGGCTAGAAGCTCCACTGAAACCTGTTCACCCTACTGATATTTGAAAATACTGGTGGCAAAGCTCCCAGCATCAGGAATTGAACCCACTCCTGTGGCTTCCAGCCAAACAAAGGGCAGGCACATGAGCTGAACAATGACATACCGATACACTCCTAGGAGAGAACAATCATGGGAGAACAGAAGGGCCAGGAGTGCACAGGAGAGAAGGATACAGGAAAGAGGTGGCAATGGGGAGGAAGTGGGAGGAGGGCTTGTGGGAGATTACAATGTCATGAGGCAAAGTGTATGTGAACTGCTGTACAGAAGATGAATTTGCTCTGTAAACTTTCACCTAATCACAATAAAATTAAAAAAAAAAAAAAAAGCTCTCAGTATCAAAACAACATGCAAACTACCACAGTATGACAAACTGACTGACTGGTGGTAGAAGTCAGTTCGAAGATGAAAGTGAAAGCATACCTTAAACCAAAACAACCAAACCAACTGCCATCAAGTCAATTCCAACTAATGATGACCCCATGTGTTACAGAGTAGAACTGCTCCACTGAAGGGGTATATATAGATTTCAATTATGAATGTTCCTTTGTGGGGAAAGATGCTCATCATACTGAGTCAATGTATACTGAAAACAGGAAGAGTCCCTGAACTCAATGAAGCTTAACTTTAACAAGGGATGGAAAATACATAATCAGGTAGTGCACTGAGGTTCTATGGAAGAAGTGTGTACAGTTCATGAAGTACAGAGGCAGAGGCATAATTCTGTTGTAGGGAAAGTGGTTATTAGGAAAAGCATCATAGATGAGTGTACAATGATTCCTTAATTAAGAAATGCATCAATCCTAAACAAAACCATAAAGAAATTTTAACCAAAAAAAACTAATATGATCATTACTAATTGATATTTCAAAAAGAGATCAAATTTTCAGAGATATACAAGTTTAACTTAACTACAAGTTGTTGAATAGTGTGCTAAAACTTATGTCCTTGTTCACTGTCCATAAATAAATGTGTTTATGCTTTGAGCATTGTTCTTTGAATAATATTAAGTTGAATTCTATTCACTGAGAGTAGTAAGGAAATGGATCCAAGTATTCATTCTTATTAATTCCTATCATACTGAAGCTAAACATCTTGCTTTGGGGGGAAAAAAAAAAGGTAAAAATAAGAATTATGTATCTCAGTAGTCACTTACATATTTCATAATTGTTCTTATTAAGTACCAACATGTTGATTTTTACCTGATTAAGAACTTTCTGCAGATGTGGGGTGCCCATTCGATCAGCAATATGTCTGTAAGCCGGATGGGAAAGAAAAAATTTCCTTTCTGCCAACATGGCAGCCTTAATGTCCTTCTTCCCATCTATGTCCTTCTGGCTTCTGTTTACCACCCCCACGTAACCTGAAATAAAACACATATCTATGGAGTTTGGGACACATTTTCTTGCTTATTCATGGGAGATTTCAAGGCTTTTAAATAGGCTGAAAATGAACAGTAAGATTATTTTTAAGAGCTGAAGACTGGATCCCTTTTTAAAACTCCATTTGAGACACCAATGTTTGACAAAGTCCTCTGTTTTGGCTAATAATAATTTTTTAGCATCAACACAATAATGCCTCTTGTCCTTAAAAGCTGTGTGCAGTTTAATAAAGCATGTCTCTTGGCTGTTTTGCTATATAGCAGACAAATAAATAAATCAGACTTAAAACAGAATAGTATATATTATGCAGACTATGATGAATATTTACATTCTCCCTTCAAACCCCTTCCTTTTCCTGTTTGCTTAGTCCCGTTATTTTAAGGACTAGTTCTTTATTTGGATCATTTTTAACACATCATTTGAGAACATCGCTGCCTTGTACCATTCCATACAAACTATAACAAATCATAATTCTGTTCCTTGCTGCTAAGGAGGTATTAAAAGCTAGCCTCCCACTGGTTTCCCAATAATTCTCTACCATATCATCAAAGGAAGTCCTGTATAGACAGACGATCAGTACATTACCCCTACGAAGAGGCAACAGCTTGTTCTCTAGCACATCTCTAGCATCTGTTCCTTCATCCATAAGATCCAGTTTGGTAATGACTCCAATGGTTCTCAAACCTGCAGCATAAACACAACCGACATTAAACAATTTGTGGAAGTGTAATAAATTTTAGAGATATATATATCTCATTGCAAAATGTAAAGTATCCATATGCTTGTTCATCTTCTTGGCCTTCTAGGTCTTATTTTGTTTTCTTATTCACTACTACCCAGTCTGGTGAATTTCTATATGATGAAGAGGAAAGTTGCAAACTCACTTATTCATAAGATAACCTTTGATTTAAATAAGAAAATAACAAATAGCTGTTTCACCAAAATATTTCTAAATATATGAATTTATTTTCTTACAATGCATAACAACAACCATATGTTTTTTCCTCCCAGTACTCCACACAATGTGGATGCTTTAAAATGTTCACATATTGAATTGTTAAGAACAAATACAGAACAATGATGACAGTGTGTCATAAACCAAAGATTATTATTTATCAAGTGCTGAGCATTTGAGTTCAAAAATGCAAAAAGAAGAAAATTAGATTTTAGATAGTACCATCACCAAAAATAATCTTGTAAGTCTCACAGCATTTACTGTTCCTTAGAAAAGCAAAAATGGTTTAATGGAAAGAAAACAAAAAAAGGAATTATGAGACCTGGATTCCAGTCTCAAACCAGAGCACTTAACTCTATGGACCTCAGTTTTTCTCATCTATAAAATAAAGAGCTAGAATCTGTGACTTCCAAGGTTTCTTTCAGTCATAAAATAATTAAGAACCCCCAGTCATTTTATATAGCAGGTCAGACACACTATATTTGTCCTATGTATTCTTCATTGGATAAAATGGATAGTATTTACCCAGTGATTCATACTTGAATTATATTTGATGCTTTCATTTCTCTTAATAAGAGTAGAGACTAAGTTATCTCCAGGAAAGTAAGGATGAGAAGTTGGAAAAAAGGTTTGAGGATAGTGATAAAGTGATGAGACAATCAGTAATTGAATGAGAGAGTAAGCATAAATAGAGGTAGTTTCCACTGAGTTAGTTCCTACTCTTGGTGACCCATGTGTGTGGGTCTGAGTAGAACTGTGTCTCATAAGGTTTTCAATGGCTGATTTTTCAGAAGTGGATCTCTGTGCCTTTCTTCTAAGGGACTTCTGTTGTTGTTATTGTTGTTGTTATTTGCCGTCTATGCTACCAGAGCTCCCTAAGGGACTTCTAGGTAAATTCAAATCTCCAATCTTTTAGTTACCAGCCATGTGTATTAACTGTTTGCCCCACCCAGGGAATCCCAACTGGGACCAGTGAAAATGGTTGAAAGGTGAAAATGAAGAATTAGAAACTTGCAAGAACCTCAATCAACACAGTTGCTTTATCTCCTCCAGCAGTACTCGGCAGGCCTGATGCAGAAAAGTAGATAAATGGGAATTGATCATGGGTGCTGAATTTCTGGGTTCAAACAACCTAAGCACCAAAACAAACTAAACGAAAAAACCAAACTCAATGTCATCAAGTCAATTCCGACTCATAGTGACACCCTTTGGATTTCTGAGGCGGTAAATCTTTACAGAATTAGATCACCCTGTCTCCTTTCCATGGAGTGGCTGGTGTGTTTGAATTACCAGCCTTCTGGTTAGTAATCAAATACCTTAGGCACTGCACCACCAGAGCTCCTGAGCTAAGTACTGTGGTGTAAAAATGTTGAAGGTTTTAGACAAAAGAGCAACTCAGGTGATCATCAATTCAATCTAGGCCAGATAGAGAACTAAGACTAGGAAGGGGGTAATAGAGAGGTAGAAATCAGAAGATAAATGGACTACAGAAGAAAAAAGACGGGGGGGCGGGGAACCACCATCAAACCTGTTGCCATGAAGTTGATTCTGACTCATAGCAGTGTGTTATAGAGTTGAACTACTCCATAGGGTTTTCTTGGCTGTAATCTTTATGGAAGCAGATCAGCAGACGTTTCTTCTGCAGAGTCACTGAGTAGGTTTAAACCAACAAACTTTAAGTTAGAAGTGGAGAACAATCATTTGTGCCACCCAGGGACCATTACCATCCAGAAGATTCTGACTTACAATGACTCTATAGGAAGGTCCCATAAAGTTTTCAAGGCTATAATCTTTATGGAAGCAGATTGCCACATCTTTTTCCCAAGAAGCAGCTGATGGGTTTGAACCAGCAACCTTTAGGTTAGCAACCCAGAGCTTAACCACTGTGCGAGCAGGGCTCCGTAAGGACCATTACCAAAAAACCAAACCCACTACCATCAAGTCAATTCCAACTCATAGTGACCCCTATAGGGTTTCCAAGGTTGTAAATCTTTATGGAAACAGACTGCCTCATCTTTCTCCTGCAAAACAGCTAGTGGGTTTGAACGGCTGACCTTTGGTTGGTAACCAAATGCTTTAATCACTACACCACAAGAGCTTCTTAGGGAACTTTACATAGCTTAAATAATCAATGCACTCATACTAGTGGACACAATACCTACATTGAAAGATCTCAAAAACCCAGTGTCAGAAAGATTTCAAAGGCAGCATGATTTAGAAGCACTCTCCCGGGGATCTATGGACCCGGGTGAAAATAATAATAGAAAACATTTACTGAGCACTAATTACGTATCAGGAGCTCTGGTAGCATAGTGCCTAAGGCACCTGACTGCTAACCAGAAGGCTAGCAGTTCAACCCAGCAGCCACTCCTCAGAAGGAAGGTTGGGCAATCTACTTCCATAGTGATACCACCTCAGAAATCCAAGGAGGGATCACTATGAGTTGGGTCTGACTCAACGGCACATAACAACATAAACATAATTATGTATCGGCCCCATTTAGGACTCAAAATAACACTCTTATGAGATGTATACTACTATTATCTCATTTATACAGATGAGAAAAGTGAGACTGAGGGGGAAAAATACATTTTCTTAAGAGCTCACAGTTTGGAGAAAGGACAGCTAAAATTCAAATCCAGGCAAACTAACTCTGTTTTTCATCACTGCTGCCACTTGTCAGTGAGTTTGTCATACTGTGATGGCTTGGATGTTGCTACGAGGCTGGTGGCTATGCTATCAGTATTTCAAGTACTAACAAGGACATTCATGGTGGACAGGTTTCAGCTGAACTTCCAGACTAAGACAGACTGGGAAGAAGGATGAAGCCATCCGCTTCTGAAAAGATTTGGCAGTGTAGACCTTGTGAATAGCAGTGAAACACTGTCTGATATATTACTAGAAAACTTCATGAATAGCCCTGAAACATTGTCTGATGTAGGCCAGAAGATAAGCCCCTTAAATCATGGAGAAAAAAAACCAAAAACTCACTACCATCAAGTCCATTCTGACTCATAGTGACCCCTTTTGGGTTTCTAAGGTGGTAAATCTTTACAGAAGTAGATTCCCTCTTCCTTTGGTGGAGTGGCTGGTGAGTTTGAACTGCCAGCCTTCTCCTTCTCCTTAGCAGTCATATCCCTTAGACATTGTACCACCAGAGATCCTTTCAGGTCAGAAGGCACTCAAAATACAAATAGACAAGAGCTGCATCCTCAAAGTAGAGTCAACCTTAATGACATGGACAGAGTAAAGGATTCATGACCTTCACTTGCTGATGGGGCAGGACTCAAAATGAGAAGAAAAAGCTGCAAATATCCATTAATAATTGGAATATGGAAAATTGGAAGTCATCAAAAATGAAATAGAATGCATAAAGATCGATATCCTGGACATTAGTGAGCTGCAATGGATTGGTATTGGCCATTTTGAATCAGATAATCATATGGTCTACTGTGCCCAGAACGAGAAATTGAAAAGGAATGGCAAGGCATTCATCATTACCAAGAATACTGCAAGATCTATCCTGAAGTACAATGCTGTCAGTGATAGGATAATATCCATACGCCTATAAAGAAGACCAGCTAATACTACTACTATTCAAATTTACACACCGACCACCAGAGCCAAAGACAAGAAAATTAAAGAATTTTACCAACTTCTTCACTCTGAAACTGACCAAACATGCAATCAAGATGTACTGATTATTACTGGTGATTGGAATGCAAAAGTTGTAAACAAAGAAGATTCATCAGTAAGTAGAAAATGTGGTGACAGAAATGATGCCAGAGATTGCATGACAGAATTTTGCAAGACCAATGACATATTCATAGCAAATACCTTTTCTCAACAACATAAATGGCAGCTAAACACATGGACCTCGACAGTGGGACTGCACAGGAATCAGATCAACTACAACTGTGGAAAGAGGTGATGGAGAAGCCCAATGTTATCAGTCAAAACAAGATCAGGAGCTAACTGTGGAAGAGATCATCAATTGCTTATATGCAAGTTGAAGGTGAAGGTGAAGAAAATGAAAACAAGTCCATGAGAGCCAAAATATGACCTTGATTACATCCCACCTGAATTTAAAGATCTTCTGAAAAACAGATTTGACACATTATACACAAATGACTGAAAACCACATGAGTTGTGAAGTGACATCGAGAATATCATATGTGAAGAAAGCAAACGGTCATTGAAAAAGGCAGGAAAAGAAGAAAAGACTGAAATGGATGTCAGAAGAGACTCTGAAACTTGTCTAACACACAGTAGCTAAAGCAAATGGAAGAAATGACAGGATAAAAGAGCTGAACAGCAGAGTTCAAAGAGCAGCTCGAGAAGACAGACTAAAGTACTACAATGCAAAGACCTGGAGTTAGAAAACCAAAAGGGAGGAACATGCTCAGTATTTCTCAAGCTGAAAAAACTAAAAAAAAATGCAAGGCTTGAGTTGCAACATTGAAGGATGCTATGGGCAAAACACTGAATGATGCAGAGAGTATCAAAAGAAGATGGAAGGAATATAAAGAATCACTGTACCAAAAGAATTGGTCAAGGTCAACTATTTCAGGAGCTAGCATATGCTCAAGAACCAATGGTATTAAAGGAAGAAGTAAAAGCTGTACTGAAAAAATCTGATGAAAAACAAGACTCCAAGAATTGATGAAATACCCACTGAGATGTTTCAACAAATGGATGCAGTGCTGCAGGTACTTATTTGTTGACGCTAAGAAATTTGGAAGGCAGCTACCTGGCCAAATGACTTGAAAGAGATCCATATTTGTACCCATTCCAAAGAAAGATGATCCAACAGAATGGGGAAATTATTGAACAATATCATTAATGTCACATGTAAGTAAAATTTTGCTGAAGATAATTCAACGGTTGCAGTAGTATATTAAGAGGGAGCTTCCAGAAGTTCCAGCTGGATTCAGAAGAGAGCACGGAATGAAGGACATCATTGCTGATGTTGGATGGATCTTGGCTGAAAGCTAAGAATACCAAAAGGACACTTACCTTTGTTTTATTGACTGCACAAAAGCATTTGACTGTGTGAATCATAACAAATTATGGATAACATTGCAAAGAATGGGAATTTCGGAACACTTAATTGTACTACTCATCAGGAACCTGTATATAGACCAAGAGGCTGTTGGTCAAACAGAACAAGGGGATACTACATGGTTTAAAATCAGGAAGGATGGGTGTCAGGGTTGTATCCTTTCACCATACTTATTCAATCTGTATGCTGAGCAAACAATCAGAGAAACTGGACTATATGAAGAAGAACATGGCATCAGGGTTAGAGGGAGACTCATTAACATCCTGTGATACACAGAAAACACAATCTTGCTTGCTGAAAGTGAAGAGGACTTGAAGCACTTACTGATGAAGATCAAAGACTGCAGTCTTCAGTATGGATTACACCTCAACATAAAGAAAACAAAGATCTTCACAACTGGACCAATAAGCAACATCACAATAAATGGAGAGAAGACTGAAGTTGTCAGGGATTTCATTTAACTTGGAACCACAATCAAAACCCATGGAAGCTGCAGTCAAGAAATCTGACATTGTATTGCACTGTGCAAATCCACTTCAAAAGACCTCTTTAAAGTATTAAGAAGTAAATTTGTTACTTTGAAGACTAAGGTGCACCTAACTGAAGCCATGATGTTTTCAGTCGCCTCACATACATGTGAAAGCTTGATGATGAATAAGGAAGACTGAAGAAGAGTGGATGCCTTTGAATTATGGTGTTGGTGAAGAATACTGAAAATACCATGGACTGCCAGAAGAACAAACAAATCTGTCCTGGAGGAAGTACAGCCAGAATGCTCCTTGGAAGCAAGAATGGGCAGACTTCATCTCACTTTGGTCATATTGTTAGAAGGGACCATTCTCTGTAGAGAGATATCATGCTTGGTAAAGTGGAGAATCAGTGAAAAAGGGAAAGACCCTCAACAAGATGGACTGATACAGCGACTACAATGATGGTGTCAGGTACAGCAAGGATTGTGAGGATGGAACAAGACTGCAGTGTTTCGTTCTGTTGAACACAGGGTTACTATGAGTCAGAGCCAACTTGATGGTACCTAGTAACAAGGACAACATATTATTATGCCTCCAAATACTTAGCTAGAGTATACAAGTGATTACCTGTGTTATTTGACAACTTGTTATAGACTTTTGCCTGTTTATTTACAGAACTAAAAGTTTGGACTAGATGTCTCTTTCAAGCCCAGAGCTCTGGAAAAAAGTATAACTTCCAGATTTAGAAGAGATTATATATAGTAATGAGTAAATTAAAGAGTAAATTAATAAAATCCTCACCCTCAGACTAAAAGGAGAATAAAAATAATAAATTAAGATCTAATAAATAATGAGATGTTGTTGTTCTTGTTAGGTGACCTTGAGTCAGTTCTGACTCATAGTGACCCTATACACTTTGAGGAGGCAGCTCTTCCCCAGTCATATAGTGAGTATCTTCCAACCTGAGGGGCTCTTCTGGCATTATCAGACAATGTTCTACTGCTATCCATAGGTTTTCACTGGCCATTGTTTCCAGAAGTAGATTACTAGGTTCTTCTTCCCAATCTTTGTCTGGAAACTCTGCTGAAACCTACCCACCACGAATGGGCCTGCTGGTATTTGAAATACTAGTGGCACAGTAACACACAAGCACCACAGTATGAAAAACTGACAGACAAGTGGTAGAAATCATGAGATTGTGTTTCAATTATGTTTTTCTTTAGTAAAGAACAACTACAATTACAAGACCTGATGAAGATCTTGAAAAGACACACAAGGCTCTCCAAAATGGTTAAGGCATTTGGCTGCTAATCAAAAGGTCAACAGTTCACACCTACCAGCCGCTCTGTGAGAGAAAGTTGAGGCAGTCTGCTTCTGCAAAGATATACAAGCCTTGGAAATCCTACAAGGCAGTTCTACCCTGTCCTATAGGTTTGCTCTGAGTCAGAATCGATTTGATGGCAGTGGGCTTGTTTTGTTTGTTTGTTTTAATACAGCATAGAGGTTAAGAGCATTGACTCAGGAATCAGGCACTTCTAGATTGGCCATCTGGGTTCAAATCCTACCTGTGTTCCTTACTAGCTCCATGTCATCAGTTTTCTTATCAGTATGGTAACCTTATCAGCAGAGTAATTATGCATCTCAGCTTATATTTGCTGTCCTGTGAAAATTATTAATAGTAACACCTCTCACACTAAAAATGTTTCCAATTTGAAAGATAAATTACATGTTCACTCTAACTCATTAATAAAGTGGGGAAAATAATAAACCTATGTCATAGAATTGTCTTAAATACATATAAAATACTTAGTACACAAAAACTATTCAATAAATGACAATTGTGATCTACCAGTCTTGTTCTTACCACCATTTCCACACTTAATCTCTCCTCTGGGAGCTCTGGTAGCATAGTGCCTAAGGCACTTGACTGCTAACCAAAAGGCTGGCAGTTCAAATCCACCAGCCACTCCTTGGAAGGATGGTTGGGCAATCTACCTCCGTAGTGATATCGCCTCGGAAACCCAAGGAGGGGTCGCTATGAGTCGGGTCAGACTCTACGGATCATAACAACAACAATCCCTCATCTATGTTGCCATGTTTCCTTGCTTCCTCAACCTCTTAATTCTCTCTCCTCAGTCCCAAATATCCTTCCTTTCTCTTTCTTGCTTGGCAACTCTTACCCATCCTTCAAAACTCCTTTCAGGCCTCATCTGAAAGTCTTGATCAAGCTTCCACAAGTCTAAGGGGGGGCCCTTTCTCTGTGCCCTCAAAGCAGCCTGTATATGCCAAAATCATAGTTCTTACACTACACTGAAGAAGCCCTGGTGGTGCAGTGGTTAAATGCTCAGCTGCTTACTGAAAGGTCAGTGGTTCAAACCCAGTAGCTTCTCTGTGGGAGAAAGATGTGGCAGGCTGTTTCTGTAAAGAGTTCAGCATTGGAGACCCTATAGGGCAGTTCTACTCTGTCCTACAGGGTTGTTATGAGTCAGAACAGACTTGCCAGCGACAGGTATACTGAGGGTCTGATTGTTTGTCTATCTTGCCCAGTAGGCCAAAATCTCTACAAGGGCAAGGATTATATTTTATCTACATATTTTAAGAAATTCCCATAAGTGTCAAACACACAATGGAAACTCAATAAATGTTTATTCATTAAATGAACAAATAAGTGAAAATATAAGCATATATACAAGAATTAAAATGCAATTCCAGAGAATAAACACAATCCTATTACACCTGTTACCTAGGTCCATTGTCAGCACAATGATTTTCCTGCAAGAACATTTTCATTTTTTTAGTTTATATATGCAACTAAATTTTAAGTAGTCTGTTGTATCATCTACTTAGGAAATGAGATAAAACCAAGCTATGAACCACACTAGCAGCTGCCAAAAAAAGAAATATGAGACACTGTATACACTGAAACAACAGCAATGATTAAAAAAAAAAATCAATGAAAAGTTAGTATAAAAATGTATATAGCAAAATTGAAAACAGACTTAGGAAATTAGATGCCCTTCAGTTAATGTACTGGTTTTGTTTTGTTTTGAATTTTGGTGGGATTTGGGTGGTTTTGAAGTACATGCTCTTTCTGTTTGGCAAGGATTATGAAGTATTTTATTTCTGAAGGCAATCAATGATGAATGAGAATAGCTTCATCTTTTTTTTTTTCCTATAAGTTTTCCATGAACACCATTTTCTTTTTATATCTAGCAATTCTGCATAATACAGTTTTCACTGTCAAAATCATAAGGTACTAGGCATATCACTTGATACTAGACAAAGTATTAAGTAAGTAATAGAAAATACGAAAGTTATTGACATTATGGTAACAAAGACTATCATAGTCACCAATATATCACAGAACCTATAAAGTACTTGAAATCTTTAATATATGTGGAGGGAAGGGAGAAGAGGAAGAGTGAAAGTAGAGAGAGAAAGAAGAAAGAAGTACTCAAAGATAAGAAAATTTAGAGTGGAGTGGTATTTTCACTATGAATTTGTACTTGAAAATAGACTAAAGCATGAAAAAACAAAAAAAGAAATATAGAATCTACATACACTTAAATACACTGTTTGCTTTCTGTCCACCTGAACCCAATTTTCCTTGGCACACAGCTAGACTACATTTTCAAGTCTCCCTTACAATTGAGTTAGAATCTCCATTACACTTTGCTTGTGACTGAGTTATAGACAGTGGAATATGAGCAGAAGTAATACATAATTACATCAGTGAAGTGATTAAACTTCCCGCATGTATTACTTCCTTCTCTTTCTACTTCCACTTGCTAGATGCTAAGTCTTTATATTTTTATGCATGACAAGATGTAAGGATTCTGGGTCTCTGAAGGACATCATGGAGAAAAAACACCATATCAAATTGAACAATGACCAGTCTGACTTTTCTACTATTTGTTCTATTATATGCTCCAGTCTACTTATTGCTACATATTAATACAAAAAGTAATGTTCTGAAGAAAAGAGCTTCCATAACAAAAATCTAGTTCAGCAAGCAAGTGGCAAGGAAACAAATATTGCAAGTTGGAAAGATGGAGGAGATTCATGTTACGCAGTAACTGTGTATTTTGTAAACTACCATATGTGATAGTTTGTAAGGCAGACTAGGTGCCTGCTGAAAAGAACCAGAATGTTAATTTGTCATGAATGTTCCTTGAAACTTAAAGGAAAGCATTTAATAAATTTCACACAAGAAATTTATCTTTTTGTAAGCAGAAATAAAAGGTATTAGAGAGAATCTGGAAATAAGAGTTTTTCATTGATGAAAAAGCCAACTGCTCTTGTGATTCAAACAAAAGAAGATATATGGAGAAGGCTCTGAGCCATAAAAGTCCATTAAGAATTTTCCATTAAGCAAAGGGTTTCAGTAATATCTGCTTCTCACTATGAGAGTAAAAGATTCAGACATACCTTTCTGGTATAAAATATTGGAAAATTAGGTAAGACAAAAGAAACAACTGTTTTCAGACTTAAAACAAGTTTTACAGGACTATAATATCTGAGAAAGAGTAAACAAACAAGGGAAGCCATATAATTAACTCATTTTCTGTTATAGGCAATTTCTGGACTATCAGTGCAAGAAGGAAAAATCCAGAGAGATTCCAGCTGTCTTGCTTAGATGAAACATATATTAGAGTTCAAAGAGGTCAAGACAACTACAATTTTCAGGACAGTGTATCAGATAAAAGAAAGCTATGAAGAGAATGAGCCCTGAAATTGCATCTGGGTCCCCTTAAGCCTTTGAATATATGCATGTATAAGGTAAAAACTCCACATAACTAGGTAAAAATAACTTCTGGGAGCTCTAAACCAAACAATTCCTATGTCTCACACAGGGATGGGAATCATTTAAGTTTCCATCAACTGGAGTAGCAGGAAAATGTTGAATATAAGGACATTTAGTAGAGACACCAGAAGATACTCTTCACAGAATCTAAAAATAGTAATTTGAAAAATGAAATGATCTGCAAGTCCCACAGACATCATAAAATTCAGTGCTCAATGAAGTAAAATTAAAAATATCCATCATTCAAACAAAATCTACTAGATACACAAAGAAGGAAAATGTGAGCCATTATCAGGAAAAGAACATTAGTCAATAGAGTCTTACCTAGAAACAAAGGAATTCACACACTAGGATGATAAAACAGCTATCACAGTTTTGTCAAATACTCAAGGATATAAAGGAAATCATGGACTTAATGAAGGAGCTCTTGTAGCACAGTGACTAAGGCATCTGACTGCTAACCAGAGGTTGGTGGTTCAAACCCACCAACCACTCCACAGAAGCAAGACTGGGCAATCTACTTCTATAAAGATTTACTGCCTCAGAAACTCACTGGGGATTGCTCTGTGTTGGAATCAACTCGATGGTAGTGGGTTTCGTTTGGTTTGGTACGGATTTAATGTGGAGATAAAGAGGATGATATTTGAAGAAATATAGGCTATTTTTTCCTCAAATTTGATGAAAACTATAAACTCAAAAGATGAAGAAGCTCAAAGTATCCCAAGTACATAAAGAAAATCAAAAGCCACATCAAAGCATGTTGTTGTTATGTGCCGTCGAGTAGGGCCCGACTCATAGCGGCCCTTCCTTGGGTTTCCAAGGCTGTTGATACCACCTCAGAAACCCAAGGAGAGGTTGCTATGAGTCAGGTCCGACTCAAGGGCACATAACAACAACACCAACATCATTATGGAAGTAGATTGCCCAATCTTCCTTCTGAGGAGTGGCAGGTGGGTTTCAATTGCCAGCCTTCTGGTTAGCTGCCAGAGTTCCTACATCAAAGCATACCACAGTTAAACTGCTGAACATACTCAAATCCACAGCCATAAAATTGATTTGGACTCACAGCAACCTTATAACCACAAAAACAAACTCACTGCCATTGAGTCGATTCCATCTCATAGAGACCCCCATTCGGTTTCCAAGGCAGTAAATCTTTACAGATGTAGATTGCCCCATCTTCCTTCCATGGAGCAGCTGATGGGTTTGAACCACCAACCTTCTGGTTAGTAGTCAAATGCCTTAGGCACTACACCACCAGAGCTTACAGTGACCCTATAGGACAGGGCAAAACTGCTTCATAGGGTTTCCAAAGCTGACAGAGCATTGGTGGCACAGTGGTTAAGTGTTCAGCTGCTACCCTAAAGGTCAGCAGTTCAAACCCACCAGTCTCTTCTCAGAAGAAAGATATGGCAGTGTGCTTCCATAAAGACTGCATCATTAGAAACTCTGTAGGGCAGTTCTCTGTTCTTCAGGGTTGCTATGAGTAGGAATCAACTTGATAACAATGAGTTTTTTAATCTTTATAGAAGCAGACTGCCAAGTCTTTCTCCTGCAGAGTGCCTGGTGAGTTTGAACTACTGACCTTTCAGTTAGTAGTCATGTGCCTAACCAATACACCACCAAGGCTCCTCAATTTCTGAATAGAAATGATTAAAAGAGAATCATAAAAGCAGGGAGAAAAAAAGAAGTATAGGATAAGAACAACTATAGACTTCTCATCAGGAACTATGAATGCAAGAAGACATAATAATAACATCTTTAAAATGTTAAAAGAAAAAGTCTGTCCCCTAGAATTATATATCTACAGAACATATTTTTCAAAACTGAAGGCAAAATGATGACCATTTCAGAAAACAAAGTTGAGATAATTTGCTGTTATAAAACCTGCACTACCAGAAATGGAAAGGAAGTTCTTCTGGCTGAGGGAAAATAACACCAGATGGAAACTCAGATCTACACAAAAGAATAAAAAGCTTAGGAAATGATAAATATATGGGTAAATACAGAAAAAGCCTTATTTGCTTTTAAAATCCTTAAAAAGTAATTCACTATTTAAATTAAAGCAAAAAAAAAAAAAAGATCATGCATTGTGACGTTTACAGCATATGTAGAAGTCGAATAGCAAGAAGGTCTATTTAAATCAAACGATGGTGACAATTACACTGAATATATATGGTCTCAATATATATGGTCAGATGCCACCATTCAAAGCAGAGATTGTAAGTTTACATAAAAAGTAAGGTATAATTATGTGCTATTTACAAGAAGCATGCTTTGAATATAAAGACATAAATATATCAAAAGTAAAAGGATGAGGAAAGACATGCAATGAAACATTAATCAAAAGCAAACAAGAGTAGCTAGTTTGATATCAGATAAAGTAGTTGTCAGAGCAAGAAATATTACTAGGTAAAGAGAGATAAAAAGAACTCAATTTATAAAAACAACATAACAATCGTAAATGTGTAAACAACCTAAAAACAGATCTTCCAAACACCTAAGCAAAAGTTATTGACAGAATTGAATGGAGAAATAGCCAAATTCACAAATATTGTTGGAGATTACTATATCAGTAACTGAGTAAATAGAAAAATCAAAAGAGATATACAGTAGTAGAATCAGGCCAGATACTGACCTAAATCATTAAGGAAGAAAAAAATGGTACTGTTTTTAAGTATTTAGTTCAAAAATAATAAAAGGAAAAATTAATTTAACTGATTTTTTAAACTAGTGAGAGAGAGATCAAGACTTAAGAAAGCACTACTACATGAAACTGAAAGACACCTATGTAAATGGAAGCATATACCATGCCCAGGCATAGGAAGACTCAACATTGTAGAAATGTCAATACTACTCAAGCAATCTACAGATATATCTGTAAAGATAACAGATAATCTACAGATATATTACAATCTTGAACCAGATTTCATCAACAGTCGTTAAAAACCAGTGAAAAACCAATCACTAACCTTATATGGAAAGGAAAGAGACCTCAGATAAGCATGGAGAGGAAAGCAGGAGGTCTCACACTTCCCTATTTCAAAATCTACTATATAGCCATGGTAGTCAAAACAGCCTGGTATTGGTGCCACAACTGACACATAGACCGATGGGTTAGAACCAAGAACCGAGAAGTAGATTCATCTACCTACAGACAACTGAGCTTTGACAAAGGGCCAGAATCCATTAAATGGGAGAAAAGACAGTCTCTTGAACAAATAGTGCTGCTAAAACTAGATATCTATTTGCAGAAAAGTGAAACAAAATCCATATCTCACATCACATACAAAAACTAAATGAAGATGAATCAGTCAAATACTTACATACAAAATCTAACATTACATTAAAGATCATCAAAAAAAAAAAAAAAAAATAGGGGCAGACTTAGGGGCCCTAATTTATGGCATAAATATACTATCAAACATAATGAAAAATGTACAACAGCAGAAGATAAACTAAATGACTAGGATCCTCTAAAAATTAAATTCTTATACTCATCAAAAAACTTCTACAAAAGAATAAAAAGATAATCTACGGACTGGGAAAAATGCATCTGACAAGGAACTTATCTCCAAAGTTTATAGAAAACTTCTACACCTTAACATCAAAAAGACTAACAATCCAATTTAAAAACAGCCAGAGGATATGAACAGACACTTCACCAAAGAAGATATTCAGGCAGCCAAACTCTGGAAGAAATGTTCATTATCATCAGCCATTAGAGAGATAAAAATCAAAACAATAATGAGATATCATCTCACTCCAGCAATAAGAGCAAAGCTCAACAAGACAATAAACAACAAATGCTGGTAAGGGTTTACATTACTTTAATGTAATGTTAGATTTTGTATGTAAGTATTTGACTGATTCATCTTCATTTAGTTTTTGTATGTGATGTGAGATACGGATTTTGTTTCACTTTTCTGCAAATAGATATCTAGTTTTAGCAGCACTATTTGTTCAAGAGACTGTCTTTTCTCCCATTTAATGGATTCTGGCCCTTTGTCAAAGCTCAGTTGTCTGTAGGTAGATGAATCTACTTCTCGGTTCTTGGTTCTAACCCATCGGTCTATGTGTCAGTTGTGGCACCAATACCAGGCTGTTTTGACTACCATGGCTATATAGTAGATTTTGAAATAGGGAAGTGTGAGACCTCCTGCTTTCCTCTTCATGCTTATCTGAGGTCTCTTTCCTTTCATCTACAGCTGGTGGAATTGTAAAATGGTACAATCACTATGGAAAATGGTACAGCACTCCTTTAAAAAGCTAAAAACAGAACTATCATTTGATCCAGCAATCCCACTACTAGGTGCATATCCTAAAGAAGTGAGAGCCAGGATACAAATAGATACATTCACACCTGAGCTCTGGTGGCATAGTGCCTAAGGCATTTGACTGCTAGCCAGAAAGCTGGAGGTTCAAATCTACCCGCCACTCCTCGGAAGAAGTCTGGGCAGTCTATTTCCATAGTGATACCACCTCGGAAATCCAAGGAGGGGTCGCTATGAGTCCAATCTGACTCAATACCAGTTGAGTTTTGATAGTTTGGTTCATTACAGCACTATTCACTATTCACAATTGCAAAGAGATGGAAACAACCTAAGTGCTCATCAATGGATGAATGGATAAACTACAGCTTATACACACAATGCAATAGTATGCAATGGTAAAGAATAAAGAAGAATCTGCGCAACACCTCATAACATGGATGAACCAGGAGGACATTATGTTGAGTGAAATAAGTCAATCACAAAAGGGCAAATATTGCATGAGTCCACTAGTATAAAAAGTCAAGGAAAGGTTTATACATAGAAAGAAATTCTTTGTTGGTTACCAGGGACGGGAGGAAAAATTACTAACTAAGTAAAAGACATGTATTAATTTGGTTGAAAGGAAAAAAAAAGTGAGTGACCAGCACAGTATCACTAAGGAAAAGGAAGATACAGAGAGGCGCACAAAGGTTAGAGATAACCAAAGTAAATTGTTGTTGTTGTTGTTGTTGTTGTTATGTGCCATTGAGTCGGACCCGACTCATAGAGACCCCTCCTTGGGTTTCCGAGGCAGTATCACTATGGAAGTTGATTGCCCAACCTTCCTTCTGAGGAGTGGCTGCTGGGTTTGAACTGCCAGCCTTCTAGTTAAACAATTCCACATTATTAGTAGTAACAAACATCATTATCTATGAGTGGATATATAGGTACACAGGCAAACTGAACAGGTATGGGTAGGTGAATGGGACTATACCCATGGCCATTTATTTCTACATGGCAAATGATATTTCTACATAAGAATTTATACGTGTTTTAAAAAATCCACTTATATAGAAGAACTTTGTACTTTGGTCATGTTGTCAGAAGAGACCAATCCCTAGATAAGGACATCATTCTTAGTAAAGTAGAGGGTCAGTGAAAAAGGGGAAGATCTTCAATGAGCTGAAGTGGCTGCAAGAATGGGCTCAAGCATAGAAACAGTTGTGTGGATGGCACAGGACTGGGCAGTGTTAAATTCTGTTAGAGACAGAGTTGCTGTGAGTGGAAATCAACTCGATGGCACTAACAATAACAACAACATAGAACAGCTAGTGGGGCAAAGTTATGAAAACTTCTTATCTATAACCAAACACCTTGAGGGAATGAGTCACTGGGACTGTGGGCTCAGAACCACAGTTGTGGGAACATCAAGGTCAATTGGCATAACATAGTCCACAAAGACAATGAATGTTTTACACATTCTACTTTAGTAAGTAGCAACTGGGATCTTAAAAGCTTGCATGTGACCTTCTAAGGTACAACTATTAGTCTCTCCTTGACCACATCAAAAAAGAGTGAAGAAAATCAAGATGCAGGGAAACAATTAGCTTATGGGACTAGTGGGCCACATGAATCTAAGCCTCCATAAATCTGATACCAGAAGAACTATAGAGTGTCCAGCTACTACTACCAACCACTCTGAAAGGAATTACAGTAGGAGATTCTGAGTAGAGTGGGAGAAAAATGTGAAACAAAACTAAAAAAAAAAAAAAAAGACAAGGCTTACTGGTCTGATAGAGACTGATGGAACTTCTGAGACCATGGCCCTTAGTCACCCTTTCAGCCTGTAACTGAACTTTCCCCTGTGGCTCAACTTTCAGCCAAACAACAACAGGCCTATGAGGTGAACAATAACACCAGAAACATATGCATTCCTTAGAACAGTCAACCATACATGATCAGAAGGGTAGAATTTGCCCAGAGATGAAGCTCAGAAAGCAGGAATGAATAGGAAAGAAGGACAAATGGAAATGGTAACCACAGGAAAGAAGTGGGAAAAATGCTGTTATACTGTGGGAAGTGCATTCAATGTCACATGTAAGAACAGTTGAATGGAAAATCAATTTGCAATGTAAACTTTCACTCAAAGCCCAATAAAAAAAATTTTTATAAAAGACTTAAGAAACATTAACAAATTTGACCTTATTGACATCTATAAAATATTCCACCCAACAATGAAAGTCTTTCTAAATGTACACTGAGCATTCTTCAAGACAGATCATACATGAGGTCATAAAACAAATCATAATAAATTTAAAAGGAATGGTATCATAAAGAAATTACTACAGTAAGTTTTCTGCAAAATTTCAGAGTATTTGGGAACAATACATATCTATGTACGATTCCATTTATAAGAAACTTTAGACAAGATATACAGAAAGCAAATCAGTAGCTTCCTGGATCCAGAAACTACCAGGAAGAAACCCAAGGGAACCTTTTTGGATGATGAAAATATTTTATATTTTGGTTGTTTTGTTGTTGTTGTTGTTATGAGCCATCGAGTCAGACCTGACTCATAGCGACCCCTCCTTGGGTTTCCAAGGCAGTATCACTACGGAAGTAGATTGCCCCATCTTCCTTCCGAGGGGTGGCTGGTGGGTTTGAACTGCCAGCCTTTTGGTTAGCAGTCAAGTGCCGTAGGCACTATGCTACCAGAGCTCCTATTTTGGTTGTAGTGGTGGATATATTTTTCAAAACTCATCAAACTTAACAATTAAATGGGTGCCTGTCTACCCAAGTCTACTTCAGGTAGCCTCAAGGTAACCACGAGAAGTTGTAAGACAGAGAATGAGGTTGGTGGCAAGAAAGTAAAGAAAACAGATTTAAGATCTATGTCTAAGAAAAAGCTTTGAGTCAGTTATTTATGTATGGAATTAACAGAAGCAGATATTTGAGAAGCTTAGCATGTTTTTGAAGAAAGCGTACTCTCAAAACAGAAAAAGCCAGGTCTAAAAAAAAGTCTTTGATTGAGTCTTAAAACAACCTTTGTCTTCAAGTTTTTACAAACATAAAGCAAATTGTGAAGGATGTCAAGGGTCATAATCCCCCATTTCTACTTCAAATGTAGTCACAGAAGATAATGGGCAAGGAAGAAACTCTCAGAAGGTGGAGCCCAGGAAAAACAACGGACAACAGACAAGGGAGCTCTCTCAGAAGACACAATTAATGTCTAATCAAGAAATGTGTCTCACTGCTGGAATAGGAATAGGTCATGATGGTGATTATCAAAGCAAAAATGTTCAAGAAGCCTTGGATAAGTGATAGTGCTGGCAGCTCTAAGGAAGACAGGAATTAAAGTAAAGCAAAGGCTGGTTTTACTGAGTTTAATAGTTACATATTTCCTAAAAATAATATACCTATTGGTTTTTTGAATTTATAATAGAAATTTTTCAAGAAAAATAACTTTGTAAGTCTGAAATCACCAGTCATAACTTGTGTTTTAACTACAAATTCAAACTCACTGCCGTGGAGTCGGATCTGACTCACAGTGACCCCTCCTTGGGTTTCTGAGGCAGTATCACTACGGATAGTAGATTGCCCAATCTTCCTTCCGAGGAGTGGCTGGTGGATTTGAACTGCCAGCCTTCAGATTAGCAGTCAAATGCCTTAGGCACTATACCACCAGAGCTCCCATGTTTACTAGTGAAACAAAGTATTTTTATATCACAATTTTATAGTCTTCACTACATGCCAAGCACTTTTTTAGTACTTTGCCGATCTTAACCCATTTAATTTCAAATCAGCTTTAACAGATAGGTAATGTTATTACCTTCAAAATGTGAAGAAACAGCTGTAAATATCCATGAATAATGAGAACTCAGAATGTATGATGTATAAATCTAGGAAAATTGGAAGGTGGAAAAATGAAATACATAATCATCAATATCCTAGTCATTAATGAGCTGAAATGGGCTGGTATTGGACATTTTGAATTGGCAATCATACGGTTTACTATTCTGGGAATGACAAATTGAAGAGGAATGGTATCACATTCATCATCAAAAAGAATATTTCAAGATGTATAGTGAAGTACTATGCTGTCAGTGATAAGATAATATTTACACATCTATAACAAAGACTAGTTAACACTATCTGAAGTCTGAAATTGACCAAATCATGCAATCAAGATGCATTGACAATTACCGGTCACTGGAATGCAAAAGTAGGAAACAAAAAAGAATCGAAAATATGGCCTTGGTGGTAGAAATGACACCAGAGATAAAATGATAGAAGTTTGCAAGACCAATGACATTCATTGCACATAATTTTGGCCAACAAAATAATGGCAACTATATATCTGGACTTCACCAGATGGAAAAACCAGGAATCTAATTGACTAAATCCATAGGAAGTAGAGATGGAGAAGCTCAATATCATCAGTCAGAACAAGGCCAGGGACCAACTGTGGACCAGACCATCAGTTGCTCATATATAAGTTTAAGTTAATGCTGAAGAAAATTAAAACAAGTCCACGAGAACCAAAACACAACTTTGAGTGTATCCCACCTGAATTTAGAGATCATCTGAAGACTATATTTGACACACTGAATACCAATGACCAAAGACCAAAGACCAGTCTAGTGGTGGGAAGACATCAAGGACATGATACATGAAGAAAGCAAAAGGTCATTAAAAAGACAGGAAAGTAAGAAAAGACCAATACAGATAGATGTCAGAAGAGACTCTGAAACTTGCTCTTCAATGGAGAGTAGCTAAAGCAAATGGAAGAAATGATGAAGTAAAATAGCTGAATAGAAGATTTCAAAAGGAGGCTTGAGAAGACAAAGTATTGTAAAGAAAATGCGCAAAGACCTGGAGTTAGAAAACCAAAAGAGAAGAACATACTCAGCATTTCTCAAGCTGAAGAAATGCTAGAAAAAAATTCCTCAGATTGTATTAAATAAAGGATACAATGGACAAAATATTGAACAATGCAGGAAGCATCAAAAGAAGATAGATGAAATACACAGAATTCACTGTACCAAAAAGAACTGGCCAACATTCAACCATTTCAGGAGGTGGCATATAATCAAGAACTAATGGTATTGAAGGAGGAAGTCCAAACAGCACTGAAGAAACTGGTGAAAAACAAGGCTCCAAGAGTTGTCGGAATACCCTCTGAGATGTTTCAACAATCAGAAGCAATACCAGTAGCACTCACTTGTTTATGCCCAAAATCTGGACAATAGCTACCTGGCTAACTGTCTTGGTTCTTTGGTGCTGTTATAACAGAAACACCACAAATGGATGATTTTAACAGGAATTTATTCTCTTACAGTTTAGGAGGCTAGAAGTTTAAATTCAGAGTGTGAGCTCTATAAGCTGGGTGAAGGCCCCCTGACTTTGGGCTTCAGCTCTACCTCTTATTCCAGGCCCACTGGAGCTGGAGGCTTCTTTCTGACTCATACAGCTACTGGCTGCTGAACCCAAGATCGACAGGTAAAATGGCATAATCATAAGACTGGCAGGAACATGGCAAGATGTTGGTTCAAGTCCAGAAAATGGAATAGAAGACTTGGCCAAATGCAGGAGACCTTTCTCAAAACTAGAGATCTTTCTCAAAGTTTCTCCACATATACTGGAAGCAGGCCACACCCCCAAAGGCAGGGCCCTTTCCACTGATTAACTTCTCACAGTCGACTCCACCATGAAGATGATTACAATCTCATCATGAGGAATAATTACATCCAGCTGCCCAGCCACTCAAATCAGGCCCAGCCAAGTTGATGCACAACCTTAACTACTACACTAACCCACTGGAAGAGAATCATATTTGTGCCTATTCCAAAGGCCAGTGACCCAAGAGGATTCAGAATTTATCAAACAGTATCATTAATATCACATGCAAGTAAAATATTTCTGAAAATAATTCAAAAATGGTTTCAGCAGTACATGGACAGGGAATTGCCAGAAATTCAAGTCACTTTCAGAAGAGGATGTAGAATATCATTGCCGATGTCAAGTAGATCTTGACTAAAAGCAAAGAATACCAGAAAGATGTTTACCAATGTTTTACTGACTATGCAAAAGCACTGGACTGTGTAGATCATAACAAACTATGGATAACATTGTGAAGAATGGAAATTCCAGAATTTTAATTGTGCTTATGAGAAACCTGTACATAGACCAAGACGTAGTCATTCACACAGAACAGAGGATACTGAATGGTTTAAAATCAGGAAAGGCAGGCATCAGAGTTGTCTCCTTTCACCATATATAGTAAATCTATGGGAGCTCTGGTAGCATAGTGGCTAAGGCACTTGACTGCTAACCAGAAGGCTGGCAGTTCAAACCCACCAGCCACTCCTCGGAAGGAAGATGAGGCAATCTACTTCCGTAGTGATACTGCCTCGGAAAACCAAGGAGGGGTCACTATGAGTCGATTCCAACTTGATGGCACATAACAACAACAACAACAACATATGCTGAGCAAATAATCTAACAAGCTGGAATATATGAAGAAGAACACAGCGTCTGGATTGGAGGAAGACTCCTTAACAACCTGTCATATGCAGACAACACAACCTTGCTTACTGAAAGTGAACAAGACTTGAAGCACCTAATGATGAAGATCAAAGACTATAGTCTTCAGTAAGGATTACACCTCAACATAAAGAAAACAAAAATTCTCACAACCAGTGAGTCAGAATCTACTCAATGTCAGTGAGTTTCGGTGAGTATGACTGGAAAGGCACTCAGGTGGCATAGTGGATAAGGCATTTGGCTGCTAACCTGAAGGTCAGCCATTCAAAACCCACTATCTTCTCTGCAGGAAGATGAGAAGTCTACTTCCATACAGATTTACAGCCTTGGAAACCCACTGCAGGTTGCTATAAGTCAGATTCAGAATCAACTCAGTGGCAGTGGGTTTATTTTTTTGGTTTTTAGTGTGACTGGAAGGAAGTCAGGTGGCGTAGTGGTTAAAAGCATTTGGCTTCTGTGTTAAACTGGGTTCCCTAGAGAAACAAAATCAGTAAAGCTTATATATAGGTATATATAGAGAAATTTATCTTAGGAAAATAGCTCACACACTTATAGAAGCTGGCAAGTCCAAAGTTCCTGGATCAAACATCAAGCTGGAGGCTTTTCCATGTCAAGCTGGAGGCTTTTCCCAACTCTTGCAGCCACAGGGGCTTAGGAGCTCAAGGCTGGCAGTCAGTATACCGGCTATTGACTCCAACGAATGACAAATCCAAGATCTCCAGGCCAAATGGTGGATTGTTCATTCACGGACAGTTGTAGGCAGCACAACAGAATCCGGATCCACAGAAGAATGTCTCTTTTCCCAGGATGTCTATAGATATACTAGAAGCAGGCCACATCCCTAGGGAAACTCCCTTTCAACAGATTGGCTGTTCAAAACCTAATCATCTGATCCCATCAAGGGAATAACTACATCACAACAGCTTAAACCACACAGAATTGTGGTCCAGCCAAGTTGACACACAGCTTCAACCATCACAGCTGCTAACCAAAAGGTTGGTTACTCAAACCCACCAGCCACTCTGCAGGAAAAAGACCAGGCATTTTGCTTCCATAAAGATTAACAGCCTTGGAGAACAGTATGGGACAGTTCTACTCTGTCTAACAGGGTCGCTCTGAGTCGGAATCAACTCAATGGCAATGGGTATTGTGACTGAGGGAAGATGGAAATAAATATCTGTTGGAATTTTTTCTTAAAAAAAAAAAAAAATTTTCTCACAACCAGACTAATAAGCAACATCATGATAAATGGAGACTAGATTGAAGTTGTCAAGGCTTTCATTTTGCTTGGACCCACAAGCAATGCCATAGAAGCAGCAGTCAAGAAATCAGACAACATATTGCACTAGGTAAATCTGCTGCAAAGACTTCTTTAAATTGTTGAAGAGCAAAGATATCACTTTGAGGACTAAGGTATACCTGACCCTTCAAGCTATGGTATTCTTACTAGCCTCAGATGCATGTGAAAGCTGGGCAATGAGTAAGGAAGACTGTAAAAGAATGGATGCATTTGAATTGTGGTGTTGGTGAAGAACATTGAATATACTGTGGACTGCCAAAAGAATGAACAGATCTGTTTTGAAGAAGTACAGCCAGAATGTTCCTTAGAAGTGAGAACAGCCAGACCTTGTGTCTCACCTACTCTGGTCATGTTATCAGAAGGGACCAGTCCCTGGAGAAGAACATCATGCTTGGAAAAGTAGAGGGTCAGTAAAACAGGGGATGATCCTCAATAAGATGGATTGACACAATGGCTACAACACTGAGCTCACATAGCAAGGATTGTGACGATGGTGCAGGACCAGCTATTGTTTCATTCTGTTGTACACGAGGTTGCTATGAGTCAAAACTGACTCAGCACCATGTAACAATAACAATGTTATCCTCATTTTACAGAGGCAAAAATGAGATGCAGAAAGATTAAGAAAATTGCCCAACATAACATACCATACAAAAACAATGTTCTACACTTACTTTGGTGGATAGTGACTAGGTTCTTAAAAGCTTGCAAGTGGAATATAAGGAGGTGGTTGACAAGGGTCAGCTGGTACTAAAAAAGATCCATCCAGGTACACTCAGCATGGAAAGCTCCCTTTCAATTCCACCCTCTCTTGCTCATCTTCCCACAGGTTGTGCACCAAATTTTGATGATCTCTAAGGTTGCCTTATCTGGTTTCTACCTATGTAAATGTACCCTTTGGGGTGGGTAAGGTGTGATATGAGTTGGGTCCAGGAATATATGTTAATAATAGTTCATATTTAGTGAGTGCCTAATAATTGCCAAGTAGTATTCTAAGTGCTTTATATGTTCACAATGTTCACAGTTCCATTAGGTAGGTACTATTATTACCTTGCATTTTATAGGTGAAGGAATGGAGACAGAGAGAGAATAAAGGGCCAGGCAGTCTAGCTCAAGAGCCTGAATCTTTAACCATTATGTGACATGGGCTCATATAGATGCTGTGTCTGTGTCTGCTTCTTCATTGACAACAACAGGTTGTCCAGGTTAAAAAAAAAAAAAAAAAAAAAAGCTTGTAAGCGGCCAACTAAATGCAAAAATTGGTCTCTCCTCATCCAGAGCAAAGAATGAAGAAAACCAAAGATGCATGGAAACAATAAATCCAAGGGACTTGCGGACTAGGTGAACCTCAACCTACATGAGACCAGAAGGTATCAATGGTGCCCAGCTATCACTGTCAACCACTCGGAAAGGGATCAATGCAGGAGATTATGGATAGAGTGGGAGAAAAGTGTGGAACAATACTCAAAGCCATAAAAAAGACCAGACGTACTGGTCCAATAGACACTGGTGAAACCCCCAACACTACGGCCCCTAGTCACCTGTCAGGCCTGGAACCAAACTCATTCCTGTGGATTCCAGTCAAACAGTAGGCATACATAACATTTACACCAGGTAGGTACACTCCTTAGAAAAATCAATCATGGGAGATTAGGAGGGCAGTATTAGCAGAGGAAGATAGCTCAGAAGGCAGGAATGCAAAGGAAAGAAGGACGGAGGAAAAAGGTAACCACAGGAGGAAATGGGAAGAGAGCTGTTACATTATGGGGATTGCAATCAATGTCGTGAAACAAAATGTGTAAGAACTGCTGTATAGAAAATGAATTTACTCTGTAAACTTTCACTGAAATCACAATAAAAAATGAGAAAGTTGCCCAAGATGGCATGCCTACCAAGTGGACTCAGGATTCAAACCCACACAATTTGGCTTCATAGCCTGTGCTATTAACTACAAGTCTATACTGTTTCAAAATGTACTTTTTATATGTTTTTTAGGGGCAGCAGTAGTGCGGTTCGGAGCACCTTAAGGGAAGAGACCAGGAAGCCAGCTGGGGGTGGCAGCAGTGCAATTTGGAGCAGATGAGGGAAGACACAGACCAGGAAGTGAGGCAGGTGGCAGTTCAGAGCAGTTGAGGGAGACCAGGGAGTAGAGCGGTTTGGAACAACTGAGGGAGACAAGGAAATGAGTGGAGAAGTTTGGAACACCTAATGGAGACAAACTTCTCTGTCAGTTTGTCCTACTGTGGTGGCTTGCATGTTGCTGTAAGGCTGAAGGCTATGCCACCAGTGTTTCAAGTGCCAGCAGGGTTACTCATGGTGGAAAGGTTTCAGCAGTGCTTCCAGACTAAGAGAGACTCAGAATAAGGAAGGGGCCATCCACTTCTCAAAGAATTGGACAGTGAAAACCTTGTGAATAGCAGAGAAACACTGTCTGATATATCACTAGAAAACTCTACTAATAGCCCTGTAACACTGTCCAATATACTGCCAGAAGATGAGCCCCTCAGGTCAGAGGGCACTGAGGATATGACTGGGGAAGAGCTGCCTTCTCAGAGTAGGCTGACCTTAATGAAGTAGATAGAATAAAGCTTTTGGGACCTCCATTTGCTGATGTGGCACAACTGAAAATGAGAAAAGAACAGTTGCAAACATCCATTGATAATCAAAACATGGAATGTACAAAGTATGAATCTAGGAAAATTGAAAGTTGTCAAAAATTAAAAGGAATGCATAAAAATCAATATCCTAGGCATCAATGAGCTGAAATGGACTGGTTGTGGCCATTTTGATTCAACAACCATATGATCTACCACGCCAGGAATGACAAATTGAAGAGGAATGGTGTGGCATTCATCATCACAAAGAATGTTTCAGCAGCTATCCTGAAATACAGTGCTGTCAGTGATAAGATAATATCCATATGCCTACAAGGAAAACAATTAATACTACTATTATTCAAATTTATGGACCAAGCACCAAAGCCAAAGACAAGAAAATTAAAGAATTTTACCAACTTCTGCAGTCTGAAATTGACCAAACATGCAATGAAGATGTATTGATTATCACTGATGATTGGAATGCAAAAGTTGGTAACAAAGAAGAATCACCAGCAGTTGGAAAATATGCCCTTGGTGATAGAAATAATGCAGATTGCATGATAGTATTTTAAAAGACCAACTACTTTTTCATTGCAAATACCATTTTTCAACAACACAACTGGTGGCTAAACACGTGGACTTCGCCAGATGGAGTACACAGGAATCAGATTGACTACATCTGTGGTAAGTGGTGATGGAGAAGCTCAATATCTTCAGCTAAAACAAGACCAGGAGCTGACTGTGGAACACACCATTAACTGCTCATATGCAAGTTCAAGTTGAAGCTGAAGACAATTAAAACAAGTTCACAAGAGCCAAAACATGACCTTGATTATATCCCACCTGAATTTAGAGACCATCTAAAGAATAGATTTGATGCACTAAACACCAATGACCAAAAACCAGAGGAATTATGGTATGACATCAAGAATATCATGCATGAAGAAAGCAAAAGGTCATTAAAAATACAGGAAAGGAAGAAAAGACCAATATGGATGTCACAAGAGACTCTGAAACTTTCCCTTGAATGGAGAGTAGATAAAGCAAATGGAAGAAATGACAAAATAAAACAGCTGAACAGAAGATTTCAAAGAGCAGCTCAAGAAGACAAAGTCAATTATTATAATGAAATGTGCCTTTGCATGGAGTTAGAAAACTAAAAAAGAAGAACAGGCTTGGTATCTCTCAAGCTCAAAGAACTAAAGAAAAAATCCAAGCCTTAAGTTGTAACATTGAAAGGTTCTATGGGCAAAATATTGAATGATGCAGGAAACATCAAAAGAAGATGAAAGGAATACACAGTCACTACACCAAAAAGAAATGGTCAATGTTCATCCATTTCAGAAAGTGGCATATGATCAAGAACCAATAGTATTGAAGGAAGAAGTTGAAGCTGCACTGAAGGAATTGGTGAAAAACAAGGCTCCAGGAATTGGCAGAATACCTGCTGAGATGTTTCAACAAATGGATGCCATGCTGGAGGCACTCACTTGGCTATGTCAAGAGATTTGGAAGTCAGCTACCTAGCCAACTGACTGGAAAAGATCCATATTTGTACTCATTCCAAAGAAAGTGATCCCACGGATTATGGAAATTATCAAACAATATCAGTAAATTCACACTCAAGTAAAATCTTGCAGAAGATAATTCAAAAATGGTTGCAGCAGTATATTGACAGAGAACTTCCAGAAATGAAAGCTGGATTCAGAAGAGGATGTGGAATGAGGGATATCATTGCTGATGTCAGATAGATCTTAGCTGAAAGCAAAAAATACCAGAAAGATGCTTACTTGTGTTTTATTGACTATGCAAAAGCATCTGATGTATGGATCATAACAAATTATTGATAACATTGAGAAGAATGGGAATTCCAGAACACTTCATTGTACTCATGAGGAACCTGTGTATAGACCAGGAGGCTGTTGTTCAAAGAGAACAAGGGGATACAACATGGCTTAAAATCAGGAAGGGAGTGCTGTATCAAGGTTGTATCCTTTCACCACACTAGTTCAATCTGTATGCTGAGCAAATAATACGATAAACTGGACTATATGAAGAAGAACATGTCATTAGGATTGGAGGAAGAATCATTAACAATCTATGATATACAGATGACATAACTTTGCTGAAAATGAGGATGACTTGAAGCACTCATTAGTGAAGATTAAAGACTATATATAGTCTGCAGTATGGATTACACCTCAATATAAAGAAAACAAAAATCCTCACAACTGGACCAATAAGCAGCATCACGATAAATGGAGAACAGATTGAAGTTGTCAAAGACTTCATATGACTTAGTTCTACAATCAACACCAATGGAAGCAGCAGTCAAGACAACAGACAATGTATTGCATTGGGCAAATCCGCTGCAAAAGACCTCTTTCAACTGCTGAAGATCAAAGATGTCTCCTTGAAGACTAAGGTATGCCTAACCCAAGCCATGGTATTTTCAATCACCTCTTATGCATGTGAGAGCTGGACAATGAATGAGGAAGACTGAAGAAGAGTCAATTCTTTTGAGTTGTGGTGCTGGCGAAGAATGGTGAATGTACCATGGACTGCGAAAAGAACTAACAAATCTGTCCTGGAAGAAGTGCGGCCAGATTGCTTCTTGGAAATGAGAATGGCCAGGCTTCATCTCACCTACTTTTGTCACGTTGTAAGAAGGGACCACTCCCTGGAGAAGGATATCATGCTTGGTAAAGTGGAGGATCAATGAAAAAGGGGAAGACCCTCAACAAGATAGATTGACACAGTAGGTGCAACAATGGGCTCAGGAATAGCAAGGATAGTGAAGCTGGCACAGGACCCCAGGCAGTGTTTTGTTCTCTTGTGCACTGGGTCACTATGAGTCAGAGGCAACTCAACGGCACCTAACAACAACAACAGTGTTTCACTAATGTAATTTCTTATTAAGGCAAAGTTTCCTACAAATATTTCTCTGTCATTTTAGCAGAACAGCTTGTACTCGCATCCCAACATGCTGCTTGCTTCCTCTCCTGGCTGCCTTTCTGCCAGTCCTTTCTACTATGCCATCTGTTACATCTTTATTGTCACCAAATTACTCCAACATGCTGAAGCTCCAGTCTAAATAAGAACTCTCACCTCTCTGCCTTCATTTAAAGCCAGTTTTCTCCTTCATGCCTCTCAGCAAAAGACTGTATCTTCTCCCAGACTCCTTACAGCTCAAGGTTAGAGGAAAAGAAGATGGAGGTAGAAGTTTTCTTACTCCTCAGTGCTTGCATCAAATGCCCAGACACCCATCATCACTCCACACACACATACTTGTTTTTGCCATCATTTAATCCTAACTACCTTTGTCATTGCTGTTAGGTGCCACCAAGTCTACTATGACTCATAGTGATCCTACGTACAATAGAACGAAACACTGCCCACTCACGCACCATCCTCACAATCCTTGCTATACATGAGCCCATTGTTGTAGCCACTGTGTCAATCCATCTTGTTGAGGTCTTCTCCTTTTTAGCTGACCCCTACTTTACCAAGCATGATATCCCTCTCCAGAGAATGGTCCCTTCTGACAACATGACCAAAGTAGGTTAGACAAAGTCTAGCCATTCTCTCTTCCAAGGAACATTCTGGCTGCACTTCTTCCAGGGCAGATTTGTTAGTTCTTCTGGCAGTTTCAAGATGTATCCTGAAGTACAGTTCTGTGATAGGATAACATCTGTACTCCTACAAGGGGTTAATATTAACTATCAGTTAATATTACTTTTATTCAAATTTATGCACCAACCACTAAAGCCAAAGATGAAGAAACTGATCTGAAGTCTGAAATTGACAAAACATGAGATTGAGACATATTGATGATTACTGGTGATTGGAATGCAAACGTTGAAAACAAAGAAGAATTACTGGTAGCTGGAAAACATGGCTTTGGTGATAAGAAATGACACCAGAGATGGCATGATAGAATTTTGCAAGACCAATGACTTATTTGTTACAATTCTACCTTAGTTCCACCTTATTATCCAGGATAGCATCAATGTGTGTGCAGGTGATTTATCCAGTTCTCTAGCTATGTAGTTTCTGACTTCATCCATTCAGTAATTTTTACCTGCTCACCATTTTCAGCAATTTCCTTTCATGACTACAAGCTGTACATTAATAACCTGGATTTGTCCCAGCCCTTAATCATAAACTCTAATATACTACTCTCTAACTATAAACTCTTGTGTTTTCAACTCCTTTACTCTCTTCCTGTGACTTTATCATCACTCTTCAATCTCATCCAGAACCCCCATCCCTGAACCATCCAATTTTCTTAAAAGTTTAAGCACAGAAATCCTTCTTGGCTTCACTTTCTTCCCTTCTTCCAAGAATCTCATGGCCTATCTTTGCAATTATTATTTTGCCAAACCCTCAGCTGTTTTTCCTACTTTCTCTTCCACCTGACTCATAGTGCCAAATCCTGATCCCAAAGCAATCCAGGTATATATGCCTCTCTACCCTCTCAGTTGCTAAGTGTTTCTGGGAAATCAAACAATACGCTTGGGCCTCTGTGGAATCCTCCAGTGCTGCCCACTTTTTCCTCCCCCCTTTCCATTCAGTAGCTGTTCAAACTCTTTCTCCTCAAATGTCTTATACAACACCCTTCTTTTCTGTCACCCTTTCCCCCTACTTTATTTCTCAGCAGATAACATAGTTTCTTACCTACAGAGAAAAATCTGTCAACGGATAATAAATTCTTCAAATGCCGCCTCAGATATCTAAAGATTAGCCTCTATCTGCACATACACTTTCTTCCTTTCCTTGTGTCTCAGAGGAGAAAGCAGTTCTACCCAAGGTTCACAGGAAGTACTCAAGAAATGTTGGAAAGGAGGAGGTAAGGAAAAGGAAGGATAGAAAGAAGGAAGGAAGGCGGCAGAGAAGGAAGGAGGGAAAAAGGAAACCTGAAAGCCATCCAGGTATAATGAAAGTTTTACAGAAATTTAGAAGGTTCTTGTTTTGTTTTATTTTTTAAATGGTCATATTTTATTTATACCATCCATAGAATAACTGTATGGATCTGGTTTGGACAGATATTCTAGGGATGTTATTGTTGCTACTGTTGTTAGGAGGCACTTCCAACTCATAGTGACCCTTTGGACAACAGAATGAAACACTGCCTGGTTCTGCGCCATCCTCACAGTTGTTGCTTTGCTTGACTCACCATGGCAGCCACTGTGTCAATCCATCTGGTTGAGGATCTTCCTCTTTTTTTGCTGACTCTCTACTTTATCAAGCATGATGCCCTTCTCCAGGGACTGGTCCCTCCTGATAACATGACCAAAGTACGAGAGATGATAGCTTGTAGAATGTTTTTATAGAATATTTTTTTTTAAATATGTGAAAGGAGATGTTAGAAGCTCACAATTACATCAGAATTTAGGAGTAAGATTTAACAGTACTGGCAACTAGTAATTATGTTTGAAATGCTTTTTAACTTTGAAACAATAAAGGCATGAGAACATAATTTTTCTATAACATTACAAAGCCATTTTAGATACTTCTACAATGAAAACCAATCCAGCATTAATCCATGCATTAATATAAAAAGAATTCTAAGATTGATTTTGCTTATTTTCAATTAAATTTAGAGAAAGAATGTTTTATTGATTTCTTGGATATTTTTTATTTCCTCTCATGAACAGTGTTTCTTTCTACATTAAAATTTTAATTCCACAAAGAACTTGGAAATCTTAAACTTGTTCAAGTGATGTCTTTATAGTGACCCCCAGTGGCAAAAGAATTGAACTTGTCATTTCTAGTAATCCACATTTTAGAGGTCTTTCACACTGATAACATCTTGGTGATAATACCAAAAAAAAAGTTCCTTTTTTAATTTTCCTTTGGTCAAAGTGCCTTCATATTTTTCTATTTTGTTTGATCCAACCTCCCTGCCAAAGGGGCAAGGAGGCACCATCGTCTCACCTCCTCTAACACCACAACAGGAAGATAGAATCACCATTAGTAGCCCAAGGCCTATCTCTGTGAGGCCAGACATGCTGCCTCCCTCCAGCCCTTTCATCAACCCTGACACCAACCATACCTCCTGCAGCACCCACCACCTCTTTGCTGGGTTCAATAATTTGCTGGAGAGGCCATGCAGAACTCACAGATTATGAGGTTTATTAGGGAAGCAACAGGCTACAATTCAAGTTCACAAACACGCTCAGTCTCTCTCAGCAGTGTGTGTCTCTCGGTGACTCTCCCAGCAGTGAGCGTCTCTCGAGGTCTCTCTCAGCAGTGCGTGGCTCTTGTGTCTCTCAGCAATGCATGTCTCTCGTGTCTCTCACATCTCTCAGATGGCAGTGAGAGATTCCTTCTGCCTCTAGGAGGGCTTCTTTTGAGCCTGGCAGAGTGGCCAAACTAACCAATCCCAACATGAGAATTCTACACACCTGAGAGAGAACTTCCCAGAAGACTGCTTCCTGCACTCACAACAGAAATACACCAGGTGGATCATTTTAACAATCAGGAGCTACTCAGTTGCTCATGGGAAAATCCCACCAAGGAATTTACAAAGACTTATGGCTAGAAAAGCCACACTACGTGATTTACTACACTACACCCCCTAAAAGTACATGGCATTATTCTTATTTTAAAAAATTTAAATTATGAAATCAAAGCAAATATGAATACACACACATTTACACTCAAGTTCTACATCTAATCTCTTTCACAATAACTTTCATAATCAGAGCTATTTTATTTTTTCCAACTAAAATAGCATACCAAAGAGTATATAAGCTTTTATAAAAAGCTTTTTAAGCCTAAAAGACAGCTATCATTTGTTGTCATGTTTTCAGCTCAAAATAAGACTCAACTTGTTTTTTAAAAGCTTTTAAGAAGAGAAATGAAAGTTTTCTACATACTCGGGAAGCCCATTTATCAATGTACAAATGAGCTACTCTCTTTACAAATGGGCTGAGTTCTAACATAAGATTTTAAAACTTTACTTGAATTTTATATCCACGAAACTCTCAAATTTCAAGCATACACAATGCAAAATAGCAACATGAATTTGAAATGTGCATCTATGATTCTCAGACTTCAGAGTATATTTTTATGAATATATCATCCATACTCCCCCATCAGAGTTCTGATCACACTGGACTGCCAGGGCATGTGTGTTTGTGATCCCTTCATTCATAGAACAAACATCTAGCTTCAAAGTCTAGTACATAGCAGATGTTCAACTGAGAATGATAAAGAGATCTGAAGTAAAAAGACTCCTCTGCCTTCCATATAGAAAATGTGTGTGTCTCTTTTTGAGGAACTGCTCAGCTAGGGTATAGGCATATCTATATGTTCAAAGACCACAAAACTTTTGGGCTTAGACCTTTATTCTTATTACTTTATTCATTGGAGAGAAAAAAAACAAGACTGGTTTTCATGAGTCTCACTCATTATTAGAAATAAGATAAAAAAAACATACCCTCTTAGAAGTCAGATTATGGCTTCTTTTAAATTACACATGCATATTGTTTCCTCTTACATAATAAGGTATCTTCACACATAGAAATTAATTCAATTAATAGGATTTGTAGGTTCAATGTAATTATTCAGCACTTATTAAGCTTTTTAGTTTGGTCCAATATGTAAGCTAAGAATCTGAAGGTAAAATGGCAATCCCGTTAAGTGTAAAGAATAGTTGCAGAGATAGATATACTATCTGGAAAATAGATTTCCTCCATGGGTTGTTTTTATATTTGCATTTCATAAACATACTCATTATATTCTTAATGCCTGGATGTTAGAAGGCCCTGTTCAATCTAACAGCACTTACATGAGCAGATAGAAAGGCAATGTCTGCTAAATGTTGTCAAAGGTCAATGAGCATCAATTTACTCCACCCAAGGGCTGTAACTTCTTCCAGATTAAAGAGGGATACTTGTTGAAAGACAAAAGCTTGAGGAAGCTGGTAGGACACTTAGATAAACAAACAAATAAATAAAACAAATAAAGAAGTCTGCCTCCACCTCAGTGGTAAATTCCAGGCCAATTTCCGTTTCATCTCTAGAGAAAATGGCTCACTCATTCCCAACCATAGATCCTTTTATTTATTTTTTCTACTCCAAGACAAGATCTCTGGTCATGCTAGATTTAGAAATGAAATTCATTTGGTGTGAAATAAATCACCATGAAAGGAGTTTCCAGATACATTTGCCTTCCTAGTGAGGCCTTTGAACAGCCTTCTATTGTAGATGACAAGCTCAATAGGTAATGCTAAAATACTGCTGTGCCTGGAAGATAAAAGACACAGTGACAGTCTTCATGGGTAATGAACACATGCTCATGAATAAATCAATACCAACACTGACTCCTCTGCCTTCCATATAGAAAATGTGTGTGTCTCTTTTTGAGGAACTGCTCAGCTAGGGTATAGGCATATCTATAAAACTTGCAGATGTTAGTGTCACTTCTAGCCAGGTTGAACAGCAGTGTAAACATAATGTCTTTATTATATGACCCTTAGAGCCTATCAGGATACGTGGATATGAAGCCATCATAAATATATCTAATAATCTAATAATAAATTCTACCTTCCCACCAACCAGTCTAGCAATTAGCCTCATCTGTATACATACCCTCTGCCTTTTCTGCTAAGGAAAGCCCTCGTCATAAACCTAAAGCAAGGGCTTTCACAGTGCCCTGCTTCCCTAAATCAAGACTTTTTCTCCTCTATTTCTCCTGCCTTTGTCTTGTCTCTCTTCCATTTATCCCATCCCTGCCCTGAATCACCAATTCACCCTCTCTTCAGGATCATTCCCATCAGCACACAAACATGCTGTAATATCTCCTATCTTTCAAAACATTCTCTTAGTCTTACATCACTGTAACTAGAGTCCCATTTTTCTGCTTCCCTTTACATGAAACTTGAAAGAACTGTTTATATACTGTTTCCATTTCCTCATCTTCAAGTTTTTTTTGAATCCTCTATACACAGACTTTCTTACCAAACCTTCTTATCAAGATGGCCAATGACTTTCAGGTGATAAATCTTATGGTCAATTCTCTGCCCTCATTTGCATTACATGAGAATATGAAAGTCTGGTTTAGATATAAAGATTGTAGATAATAATTACTTAGATCCAGTCAGTTCAGACTCAGAAGGTTACTTTCTTTCTGTGTACTAC
Organism: Orycteropus afer afer; assembly: GCF_000298275.1. Taxonomy (NCBI): domain Eukaryota; kingdom Metazoa; phylum Chordata; class Mammalia; order Tubulidentata; family Orycteropodidae; genus Orycteropus; species Orycteropus afer. The sequence goes on from NW_006921762.1 coordinate 6,386,435, forward strand.
TGAATCTTCCAGGAGTTCTGGTAGTGTAGTGCCTAAGACACTTGACTGCTAACCAGAAGGCTAGAGGTTCAAACCCAACAGCCATGTCTCGGAAGGAAGGTTGGGCAACATACTTTCATAGTGATACTGCCTCAGAAACCCAAGGAGGGGTCGCTATGAGTTGTGTCCAACTCAACGGCACATAACAACAAAAAATGAATCTCCCAGCAAGTAGTGCAAAGAGTTATTTATACAAGCTAAGAATACAAGTGAATGGAAGCAGCTTCTCCATGTCCTCCTGATTTCTTCAGAGAGCAGTGCTTTAAGTCTGAAGTTGAGTGTGGACTGTGAAGATGAGGAAAGTCACTGTGGTGGTTAAGGTTGTATGTCAACTTGGCTGGGCCTGGTTGAGTGGCAGGACAGCTGGATGTAGTTATTCTTCATGGTGAGATTGGCAGTCAGTTCCATGGTGGAATCTACTGGAGCAGCTGAGTAGCTGTTTTAGGGATATGGGCTGCTCTTAGCATATAAGAAGCAGCTTTGAGGAAGGTCTCCAGCTTTTTGGCACGCTTGGACCCTGCATGGAGTCAAGTTATTTTTCAGCAGAGTTCCATGCCCTGCTGATCTTGGCACTTTTTCTGGACTTGAATTAGTGGCCTGCTGTGTTGTTTGGTAATAGTGGGACTGTGTCTTTTTACTTGTCGACCTTGGTTTGTTAGCCTCAGTAGCCAGCAGCTGTCGGAGTGAAGGAAAGCCTCTAGCTCCAGTGGGCTGAGAGCAGGAGGCCGAGCTGAAGCCCAAGGTTGAGGAGTTTTCACCTAGCCCTTAGAGCCTGGCACTTTGAACTCAGACTTAAAGCCTTCAAATCATAAGAGAATAAATTTTTGTTTGTTCAAGCCATCCCATTTGTGCTACATTCTTGTCAGAGTGGCACTAGGTAACCAAAACATTCACCAAGCCAGAGGAGCAAAGAAATATGGTTGCACTCTCTTTTATCTCTCCTTAGACCTTCTAAAATATATTCTTAATCATTCTTCCTTCCTTTATCCTGTTTTATTTTTATTTATAGTACTTATCACTACCTGACATTATACTAACCTGGCATTAAATTGATTGTTTATGTGTTATCTATCTGTTTTCTTCATTAGAATATGAGGTGTATGGTACAAGAATTTTATTTATTTATTATCTATTTCACTTATTTACTATGTATTCAAGATGCTCGGAATGGTATCTGTTACATAGTAGGTGCTCACTATCTATCTATTAAATGAATGAGAAAACTACTAGAATAATCTTTTTAAGTTAGTCAAAGCAATGTATCCACATTAAAAACTGATAGGCAAAAGTACAACTCACATTAAACTAATTGTAGATAATACTAACTGAGTTCTTGTAGGAAATAATCAAGAAGCATTCACATGAGAATGTAAACATGAATGCTTCCACATCAAGTATTTTTCTGTCATTTATAATATTTGCTCTAGAAGTTCAATCTTTAAGTTTGCCAAGGGATCGATTTCTTAAACAGATTGGTGCAGAGATATGCTAATAAATCTGTCTTACAAAAGAAGAATAATAAGGCAAAACCTAATTCCATGCACTACATGATGTCTGTTTCACTCTAATTTGTTTAAAATTACAGTATGTGTTCATGATTATACCTGAATGAAGTATGTACAAAACAGTGGATATAGTGGAAAGTATAAGAGCTATTGGGAACAGAGTCATGTGGATTCATACTATGCTTCCACTACTTACCACATGTTTGACACTGAGCAAGTTCTATACCCTCCCTAAACTCAGTTTCCGGCTATATAAAAAGGGAGCAATGTCACATGCCCTGGCAGAATATGATTATAACATATGACATAAGAGTTATTACATAATTCATTTCACTTCAATCAATATATGTTGTGAGTCAAATCAGATCCCCTGAAATATGAAAATGTTCATTTCATAAAGCAGATCTTCTGCAATATCTTTCTCTGGGAACTTTTGTGGCCTCACATGCAAGAAAAGATGCAGTGTAAAGCCAATGTTGTTGTTGTTGTTATGTGCCGTCGAGTCGGCCCCGACTCATAGCGACCCCTCCTTGGGTTTCCGAGGCAGTATCACTACGGGAGTAGGATTGCCCAACCTTCCTTCCGAGGAGTGGCCGGTGGGTTTGAACCGCCAGCCTTCTGGTTAGCAGTCAAGTGCTTTAGCCACTATGCTACCAGAGCTCCTGTAAAGCCAATAGCTTATTTTTAAAAAGGGTAGGGTAGGGGTCAAGAAAATAATCAAGAGTTTTTATTGAGCTTCTACCTTGTCTAACATCCTATTAGGTGGCACAACATATCGAAATTTATACTACTGACCACGTGCTCTTTACCTGGCTCAGTACAGGTAAATAATTAGTGCAGGCTCAATAAATGTACATGAACAACAAACTGGAATGACTGAATTGTTAATGTATATGAGTAGAATTCTAAATAGCTGAAGAAAGGGCTCCTCAGAGTAAGCATTTCTCTCTCCATGAGCGAGAGTTTGCTAGAAATCTTAGTCTGGCCCCTTTTTCTAAATATATGAGCAGCAGCTAAAGCAATACCTTAAACAAATCAAGTCAAGCTAAGGACCATCCTCCTTCCACCCCATCCCGGACCCCACTCACCTAAGGTCCTCTCTCACCTATAGGTTATTGAGCAGTATACAGGTGAATCTACAATTATTTTTGTTTTTATGATACATTGTTAAAATACTCAAAATAATGTCATTACAATTTTAAATATTATCAAGCCTTAATTCATATATTGTAGGAAGTAGTTTGATTGCAAAGATTATCTTAAAGATAAGCTTATTATCACTGTAAATTATATACAATACATAAAATGACAAAGTCTGGTAGAACTGCCTTAGAATTTTTTCAAGAGAAAAATAATTGCTAGTATTTGATTAGCCTTTTAGAGTTTATGTCAAGTTTTTAATACATTTTATTGAAATATAATTTATGTACACTGAAATACACAAAACCACAAAACTAAAGTGACATGGGCCAACGCTTGTTTGTTTTTATTATTTATTTATTTATTATTTATTTTCATTCATTCATTAATTCATTTAAAGAGTTCCCTCCTCTCTCCTCCCACCCCTGGTAATCATCAACAAAGAAAATTTCCTTCCATATATAAACTTTTCCTTGACTTTTTACAACAATGAACTAATACTATATTTGTTCTTCTGTGATTGACTTATTTCACTCAGCATAATGTCCTCCAAGTTCATCCACGCTATGCAGTGTTTTGCAGGTTCTACATTATTCTTTAGGGTTGCATAGTATTCCATTGTGTGTATGTACCATAGTTTGGTTATCCATTCTTCCATTGATATGCACCTGGGTTGTTTCCATCTTTTAACTACTGTAAATAGTGCTGCGATGAACATGGGTGTGCATATATCTGTTCTTGTCCTGGATCTCACTTCTCTAGGATATATACCTTGTAATGGGATTGCTGGGTTAAATGGTATTTCTAATTCTAGCTTTTTAAGGAATTGCCATACTGCTTTCCACAGTGGTTGTATCATTTGACAATCTCACCAGGAATGTATGAGAGTTCCAATCTCACCACATCCTCGCCAATATTTGTTATTTTTTGTCTCTCTGATGGCTAATGATCATGAGCATTTTTTCATGTATTTGCTGGTTTGCCTGACTATCCTCTTTGGTGAAGTATCCATTCATGTATGACAACTTCCATATAAATTTATCTTACCAGAACAATCTTTTAGGGTAAGGTTTATTATCATTTCATTTTATAGATGAGGTGATAAAGTTCTAAGAAGTTAAGTAACTTGCATAAGGACATACAACCAGGAAGTTACATATCTGCTTCCAAACCCCGTGTTCTTTCATCTATACCATTTAATAAGGCAATTAATCTAGTAGTGGTCTGATGAAGTAAAAGGAGCACTGGGGGAACAATGCTACCACAAACATCATGTGTGGCTACAGGCATGATATTCAACTTTTGTGAAAATCACAAGGATAAACTTTATCACTCCAAACTAGGATAATTGTTCCATCAACCTCACAGTATTCTTGTGAAACTAAGGCCAAAGTACTAGAAAAGTTAAGACCACTACACAGAGAAAAACGTAAGACATTAAATAATTCTGATGACTAGGATGTTTGGCCTTTTAAATAGTTTAACCATTCCTCTTGGAATTGTACTGAAAATCTTCATTTACTCAGTAAAAACATTTTTCACAAATGATGCCAAACATAAGATTGAGCTTTGTCTGGCCAGAAATTTAGGACATTGTATGTATACTGGAAGAATTATTTATCATAAAACTTGTTTTT
>NW_006921762.1:6390855-6395840 GCF_000298275.1 Orycteropus afer afer
ATTTAAATCTCAGCATTATAGTCATATTATTGTTGCAGTAGATTTTACTTTGGATATCATTATGCATATAGTTTAGAATTAACTTATCAACATGAATTACCTTCCTATATATTCAAATATACCCAAGTCTTGCTTAGGTGAAAATGGCCAGTCTATGTCAAACAGGCTGAATTTAGTACAAAGTAGCTACTGCTAAAATAGACCATCTCTGAGAAAGCTGCATAATTACGTAGTTGGATACATAAGATTCTTGGTGGATAAGATTCTAATTCAGATACCCTGTAATAAAGAACGGTCCTTATTATCTAAATAGGTCAACCTCTTCAGTCAGGCAAAGCTTCAGGAAAGAGGTACATGAAGTGGTGAGGTGAGAATAGGCCACTTATACAGCCAGCCAAATCACCTTGAAGACCAACAGGGTAACAGATGTCACAAACAGATTGCTCTCATCATACTAATTCAAATGTGTTTTATGTGAAAAATTTCCATTTATTGCAGTTATATTATCAGAATGGGAAACAACAGCAGGAATGGCAGACTAAAGACATCCGAAAGACAGCCACTTTTCTGTAAAAACAGTAAGAATACTGGCAAAATTGTAAAAACCAACTTTTTCAGAACTCAGAAAGTAATCAAAAGATTACAATAAAGTGCATTAATTCAACAAAAAAAAGCTGAATCTCAGTAAGAATTATGAATTTGGTGGTGTTTGAACTTGTTCTATCCTCATTTCTCTAAGTTCCCAATAGCCTTGAAAACCAAAATCCACAATCACAGTGAAAACTAGCATCCTAGCCACCCAACTGAAGGAAACAGAATGGGTTTAGAGCTCCCCAAAATTAACATTTTTAGAAACTTGTAATGATTGAACCTGCCTGGTTATTCATAAGGTTTTTCCTAAAAACTCCATTCCTAGGGCTTGTATTTATTTGATTCAGAGCTTGCTCAGTGCTAACAGCCCCTTCCCCTAAGGAATCATTTTTCAAAAACAATCATTGGCAACTGTTTAACATTACACCTTCCTCCAGTGGTGATGACAGTTGCGGCAAACTAGAAGTTGATTTAAAATAAAATAAAAACACTTAAAAGGAAAATCTGGGGAATGAGATGGTTATAAGGGTCTTTTAAAAGTCTGGACATATTCCTGGGATTCAAGACACATCTGGTCTGTGTGTACGCTAACAAAATATATGAAAAAGTCCTAAGTTCTCACCTCTGGATAACCATGAGACTCTGCACAAGCAGGAAATATAGGCTAAGGAAGAGTTGTTAACTGTCAGACTGGGCATTAAAGGCATGCCTCAAAATGCACATAAAACATCTTAATAAAACCTGGGGAACTGATTGACAGGCATTTAGGGAAATTTACACCAAATCATTAGTTGATTACTAAGAAAGCTGAAAAGAGACTTCAATGGCCATCCATGATACAGAACATGGACTTTACAGAATTAGTTCAAAATATATCACCAAACAAATGAACAGCAGCAGCAATAACAAACAAACAAACAAAAAAAAAAAACCAGGAACAAAAACTGAACCCTGTAGAGGTGAAAAATCTGATTTCCACAGTTGCCACACCTATTATTTAAAAAGTCCAATTTTCAACAAATATTATACATTGTTGTTGCTGTTATGTGCCGTCAAGTTGGACCTGACTCATAGTGACCCCTCCTTAGGTTTCCAAGGTGGTATCACTATGGAAATAGATTGCCCAACCTTTCTTCCAAGGAGTGGCTGGTGGGTTTGAACTGTCAGCCTTCTGGTTAGCAGTCAAGTGCCTTAGGCACTGCACCACTAGAGTTCCCAATATTATACATACATACAAAGAAATAAGAAAGTATGGCCCACACACATGAATATTGTTGGTGCTGTTGTAGAGTTTTGTTGAGTCAACTCTGACTCATAGTAACCCTATGTACAACAGAAAGAAAGAAAGAAACACAGCCCAGTCCTGCACCATTCTCACAATCACTGTTATGTTGCAGCCACTGTGTCAATCCATCTCATTTAGGGTCTTTCTCTTTTTCACTGACCCTCTACTTTACTATGCATGATGTGCTTCTCCAGAGATTGGTTCTTATTAAATAAGCCCAAAATACATGAGCTGGAGTCTCACCATCTTCACTTCTAAGGAGCATTCTGGCTGTATTTCTTTCAAGGCAAATTGGTTCATTTTTCTGAACCAATTTGTCATGGTATAGTCCATATTCCTTATCAACACTATAATTCAAATGCATTAATTCTTCTTTGGTCTTCCTTACCCATTGTCCAGCTATTGCAGGCATATGAGGTGAATGAAAGACCATGGTTTGGGTCAGACACAGCTTCATCCTCAAAGTGAAATGTGTCCTATTTAATGCTTTAAAGAGGTCTTTTGCAGGAGATATGACCAATGAAATACATAGTCTGATTTCTTGACTACTGCTTCCATGGGCACCGACTGTGGATCCAAGTAAAAGTAAATCCTTGACAACGTCAATCTTTTCTCCATTTTATATGATGTTGCTTATTGGTCCAGTTGTGAGGACTTTTTTTTTCTTTATGTTGAGGTGCAATCCATATTGAAGGCTGTTGTCCTTGATCTTCATCAGTAAGTGCTTCAAGTCATCTTCACATTCAGCAAGAAAGGTTGTGTCAGTTTGCTAATGAATCTTCCTCCAATCCTGATATCACGCTCTTCTTCATATAGTCCACCTTCCTGGATTCTTTGCTCAGCATACAGATTGAATAAGTATGCTAAAAGAACACAATCTGATGCACAGCTTTTCTCTTTATTTAACCAAGTAGTAGTCTCTTCTTCTGCTCCACTGACAGCCTCTTGGTCTGTATATAGGTTTCTCATGAGCACAATGAAGTGTTGTGGAATTCCCATTCTTTGTGGTGTTATCCATAATTTCCTATGATCCATACAGTAGTAGAATGCTTTTATAAAGTCAATAAGACACAGGTAAAAATCTTTCTGGTAGGATTCAAAATGGAATCCCATCAGTAATCACCACACTATTTCATTCTAGCATCTTAGTGCTTGAAAAAATAGGTGCAGCAGTTTATATTAGGGATTCTGGGGCTCTGTGCAGCTCACTGAGTCAGAGTGTACCAAACTCACAGGAGTAGAATTAGAAGTAAGAAAGGGACAGGGAAAAGATAACAAGATCAGAGGATCTATTCTGCGGAGCACTGACAGGCAGCTGAGAAAGGCCATAGGAGATTTCCCTGGGGAGACACCAACTGGCAGGCAAGAACAGCCATCCGAGACCTCCCTGGGTTAAGGAAGAAGACACACCACACCAGCATACCAGTGATTACACCAACATACCAGTGATCACCCCACGGATCTACCTTCAGCACCTGATTTTATCAGTAACTTGGGTTGGCTAGGGGCAAACAGGCACATCCAGCACCACTGAAACCCAAGCAGAGTCCACTGGTGCTGCAGGAGGGCAGGCCCACGGAGGTGCCCCCCGCAGCAGGTCACCAAGCAGGCTTGGGTCAGCTTAGTGGCACTGAGAGGCCTGCACTTGACTTTATCACTAATTTTGGGACCACAGGTTACTAGCAGGCACTCTTCCAACTCCAGAACCAATGAAACTGAACGGATCTTTGGTGCCACACGTGGATGGACCCACAGACAAACTCCCAAGGCAGATCATGGTCTGGGCCAGTTGGGCTGGTGCCATGGGCGGGTGGGCTCAGAGAGAGGAACCCCCGTGGTGGATCATGGAGCTGAGAAGTTCTCTTGGGTCGGCTTTTTGGTGCCTAGGGGCTTCCCGAGTGGGGTTTTTGCATGTGTCTGAGGCTGGTGGAATATGGCAATCCCCTAACAACTGAAGCCTTTGCTGAAATTGAGCTGCAGGCCTGTGAATAACAGTACAATGTCATCAGTAGCAGCCCACTCGAAGCCCTAGAAGCCGCCCCTAGCAACAGCGAGCTTTCCTTCTTCTATTCTTCTGCTCCCACCTTCTCCACCAATAACTTCATTCATCCAAAAGAAGAAACCACATTCATCCACCATAAAACCTCCCAGTTCAAACTCTAAACCCTCTTTATGACAAACAAAAACCCATATCCGCCTTCCACACAGTGATTCAACCATCACAAAGAAAACTGTAGAGCAATCCAGCATACCTGAAATAATAACTAAAAAAATGAAATACACCAGCTTCACCTTTTCAAAGTATTAAACAATAAAACCAAGACAAAACAAGTCAATACATAACCAATAGTTAAAGACAACTTCAAAATGTCTAGGAAAAAGCAGGCAACCTCAAATCAAACAAAAAAACAGGACAAGGCATTAGAAGCAAAACCACAATCAAAGGTCTCATTAAACATGGAGGAAGAAGAGGCAATAGAATTATCTGAGAAGGAATTTAGAAGATACGTTTATAGAGCTTTACAAGAGCCTAAGGAAACCCCAAACAGAAGCAAGGAGAACACAGACAATACCCTGGAAGAACTCAGGAAAATATTCAAGAACAAAATAACAAGATTAATGCACAATCAGAACTCATACAAAAACAGCAGTTAAAAATTCAGAAGATGAATACCAAAATGACAGAATTACACAACATGGTAGAAGCACAAAAGAGTAGGTTAGAACTGGCTAAAGAACACATATCCCAACTAGAAGACAAATCCCTGAACACCAGCCTGTATGAAGAAAAATCAGAAAAAAGATTTAAGAGAAATGAAGAGAAACTAAGAATTATCTGGGATGACATGAGAAGAAACCACATAAGACTCACCGGAATTCCAGAACAAGAAGAAGTGAAATAAACCACCGAGAAAACTGTGGAAGACCTGCTAACACAAAACTTAGCCCACATCTTGAAAGAAGAAAAGATGTTTGTCCAAGAAGCTCATAGAGACAGTTCCGGCAAGATGGTGGAATAGGCAGAAGGATTGCACAGACCCTCTTCAACAAAGAAAAGGGAAACCAATTAACACAGACACAGAAGATAATATTGGACCCCTGAGCCTTG
>NW_006921762.1:6414645-6415806 GCF_000298275.1 Orycteropus afer afer
ACCATTTACTATAGCTACTAAAAAGATAAAATATCTAGGAATAAACCTCACCAGAGACACAAAAGACCTATACAGAGAAAACTATAAAACACTGCTACAAGAGACAACAACGGCACTACATAAATGGAAGAACCTAACTTATTCATGGATGTTGTTGTTGTTATGTGCTGTCGAGTCGGACCCGACTCATAGCGACCCCTCCTTGGGTCTCCAAGGCAGTATCACTATAGAAGTAGATTGCCCCATCTTCCTTCCAAGGAATGGCTGGTGGGTTTGAACCACCAACCTTCTGGTTAGCAGTCAAGTGCCTTAGGCACTATGCCACCAGAGCTCCCTGTTCATGGATAGGTAGACGAAATTTTGTGAAAATATCAATACCACCTAAAGCAATCTACACATTTAATGCAATCCCGATCCAGATTTCAACAAATTTTTTTAAGGACATGAAAAAACTAACTACTAATTTCATATGTAAAGGAAAGAGACCTAGAATATGCAGAGCACTTCTCAAGAAAAACAAAATGGGAGGTCTCACATTCCCAGATCTTAAGAACTACTATACAGCCACAGTAGTCAAAACAGTGTGGTATTGGTACAATGATAGACAGATACACCAATGGAACAGAATCAATAGTCCAGATATAGATCCATCCATCTATGGACAACTGATCTTTGACAAAGGCCCAAAACCTATTAAATGGGGGAAGAGACACCCTCTTTAACAAATTGTGCTGGCAAAACTGGATATCCACTTGCAGAAAAATGAAACAAGACCCATACCTCACCCCATACACAAAAACAAACTCAAGCTAGATCAAAGACTTAAATGTAAAACTCAAAACTATAAACTTCATCAAAGACAAATTGGGGCAAATCTGGGAGCCCTAATTTTTTGGCATAAATAGACTATCAAGCATAACCCAGAATGTGCAGGAGATAGAAGAAAAGCTAGATGACTGGGACCTTTTAAAAATTAAATTCTCATGTGCGTCGAAAGACTTCATCAAAAGGGTAAAAGTGAACTTACAGATTGGGAGAAAATATTTGCCTATGACATATCTGATAAAGGACTTATCTCCAAAATCTATAGAAAACTTCAACATCTCAACACCAAAAAGACAAATAACCCAATTCACAAATGGGCAAAAGACTTGAACAGAC
>NW_006921762.1:6415906-6450932 GCF_000298275.1 Orycteropus afer afer
AATTGTTCACGATCATTAATCATTAGAGGGATCCAAATCAAAGCAACAGTGAGATATCATCTCACCCCAGCAATAATAGCAAAGTTCAACAGGTCAGAAAATAACAAATGCTGGTGAGGTTGTGGAGAGATTGGAACTCTTGTGCACTGCTGGTGGGATTGTAAAATGGTGCAACCATCGAGGCAAATGGTATGGCATTTCCTTAAAAAACTGAAAACAGAAGTACCATTTGACCCAACAATGCCATTACTAGGAGTATATATATCCTAAAGAGGTGAGAGATAGCGCACAAAGAGACATATGTACACCTGTGTTCACTGCAGCACAATTCACTATAGCAAAGAGATGGAAACAACCTAAATGTCCATCAACGGGTGAGTGGATAACCAAATGATGGTACATGCACACAATGGAATACTATGCTACATTAAAGAACAATCAGGGATACATGAACCATCTTGCAATGTGGATGAACCTGGAGGACATTATGCTGAGTGAAATAAGTCAATAGCAGAAAGACAAGTACTTTGCTGATAGTCCAACTCCACCACCACCCCCTCCACTGGATGACATTCCCATGTTTGATGATTCTCCACCTCTACCACCACCACCTCCAGTGGATTATGAAGATGAGGAGGCTGCAGTAGTTCAGTATAATGATCCATATGCAGATGGAGATCCTGCTTGGGCCCCCAAGAATTATATTGAGAAAGTTGTTGCAATATATGACTATATAAACGACAAGGATGATGAGCTATCATTTATGGAGGATGCAATCATTTATGTCATAAAGAAGAATGATGATAGTGGTATGAATGAGTCTGCAATCAAGTGACTAGTCTGTTCCCTGGGAACTATGTTGAATCAATCATGCACTATACTGATTAAATTTTTTGCTTTTAAAGTAGATGCTCATTATTACTCAGTCAGACTGTGGCTATTATGTGGCGGACTATTATGGCTAACAGAATTGTCTTGATATGTTTTAAAACATGCCCATATTTTCAAGACATGCTGTTTTACTGGAATAATTGAATATCTACCTGTAAGCATAAATCTCTGAGGCAGTTTGTATATTGCTGAACAGCAATTTATACAAGAAGCTGTCCACAACTGAGCATGCTTATGTATTTACTTACACATTGTTAACTTCATGACCAGCCTAAATATTCTGGGGAAGTGGGTATATTATTTAAATCATGGTTCAGATTGTACCATTACATCTTTCAGTGCAGCATGGTTACTAACACTGTCAAATACTAAAATGAAAAAAAGGAAATGCTGCTGGTCAGATTTTTGTTTGTTTGTTTAGATTCTCTCATTCTTGGACTATACTATTTGTTTAAAGCATGCATACAAATTTATGTATTGACATATACTTACAAAAATAAAAATAAATAAAAATAATCTTTCTGGTATTCTTCGCTTTCAGCCAACATCTATCTGACATCAGCAATGATATCCCTTCTTCCAGGTCCTTTTCTGAATCTGGCTTGAATTTCTAGCAGTTCCTTGTCAATGGAGTGCTACCATCAGTTTTGAATTATTTTTACCAAAATTTTACTTGTGTGTGATACTAATGACATTGGTCAATAATTTCCATATTCTGTCAGATTACCTTTCTTTGGAATGGGCACAAACATGGATTCTTTCAGTCAGTTAGGCAGGTAGGTATCTGTCTTCCAAATTTCTTGGCATAGATGAGTGTACACTTTTAGCATTGCATCCATTTATTGAAACATCTCAATTAGTATTCCACCAATTCCTGAAGCCTTGTTTTTCACCAATGCCTTCAGGGCATCTTGGACTTCTTCCTTCAATACCATTGGTTCTTGATCACATGCCACCTCTTGAAATGGATGAACATCAACCAATTATTTTTGGTAGTGATTCTGTATTTTCCCCATCTTCTTTTGATGCTTCTTGTATTGTTCAGCACTTTGCCCATAGAATCCTTCAATATTGCAATTGATGCTTAATTTTTTCTTCACTTCTATAAGCTTAGGAGCTCTGGTACCTTAGTGCTTAAGGCACTTGACTGCTAACCAGAAGGCTGGCAGTTCAAACCCACCAGCCACTCCTTGGAAAGAAGGTTGGGCAATCTATTTCCATAGTGATGCTGCCTTGGAAACCCAAGGAGGGGTCACTATGAGTCGGGTCTGACTCAACAGCACATAACAACAACAACAATCTATCAGCTTGAGAAATGTCAAGTGTATTTTTCCCTTTTGCTTTTCTAACTCCATGTCTTTGCACATTTCATTATAATGCTTTACTTTGTCTTCTCAAGCTGCCCTTTGAAATCTGTTCTGTTCTTTTACTTCATCATTTCTTCTGTTCGCTTTAGCTACTCTTGCTCTCAAGAGCAAGTTTCTAACACTGAAGAGTCTCTTCTGAAATCCTTAATGGTCTTTTCTTTCTTTCCTGTCTTTTTAATGTCCCTTTGCTCTCTCCGTATACAGTATCCTTGATGTCATCCCATAATTCGACTAGTTGTGTGATTAGTGTTCAATGTGTCAAACCTATTTTTGAGATGGTCTCTAAATTCACATGGGATATACATAAAGCCATACTTTGGCTTTCAAGGACTTGTTTAATTTTAATCAAAATTTAATTAAGGAAAAATATTAATAGAAACTATCACTGAGGAAGCCCAGACATTGAAGCTGCCAGACAAAGACTTTAAATCAGCTATGTTAAATATGCTCAAAGAACTAAAGAAAATCTTATCTAAAGAATGAAAGAAAAATATAAAAATGATGTGTCACCAAATAGAGACTATCAATTAAGAGACACAAATTATTCTTAAATAGAATTAAATAGAAATTATGGGAATTAAAATGAAAATAATTGGATTGAAAGATTTATTTGAGTGACTCAAAGCAGATTTGAGCAGGCAGAAGAAAGAACCAAAACTCTGGATTTGGTTCTCTAGGAGAATTGAGATTCCAATCTGAGGAACAGAAAAAGAAAAGAATGAAGAAAAATTAAAATCTCACAGACTTGTGAGACACCATCAAGTGTGGAAACATACACATAATTAGAGTCTCAGAAAGAGAGGAAAGAAAGAAAAAGGATAGAAAAAATAGTTGAAGAAAAATAACCAAAAACAAAAACCAAACTCACTGCCATCAAGTCGATTTTGACTCATAGTGACCCCTCCTTGGATTTCCAAGGCGGTATCTCAACGGAAGTAGATTATCCATCTTCCTTCTGAGGTTAGCAGTCAAATACCTCAGCCACTATGCCACCAGAGCCCCAAATAGTGGCTGAATATTTCCCAAATTTGATTAAAAACATTAATCTACACATTCCAGAACAACAACTAACTACAAGTAGATAAACTCACAGAGATCTACACCTAAACACATCATAATGAAACTGCTAAAAAACTAAAGGAGAATCTTGAAAGCAGCAAGAAAGAAATGATGCACCATGTTCAAGGGATCTTTAATGAAATTAACAGCTGATTTTTTTTTTCAGAAAATTACAGAGGCAAAAAGTCAGTGGGATGGCATATTTAAAGTGCTAAAAGAAAAAGGCTGTCAACCAAGTATTTTCCTTCAAAATTTAAGAAGAAATTAATGCTTCCGATAAATAAAAACTGACAGTATCCATTACTAGCTAACCTGCCCTATAAGAAATACTAAAGGGATCTTTCAGGGTGAAATGACAGGACAGTAGGCATTAATTCAAAACCACAGAAAGAAATAAAGAGCACTGATAAAGGTAACAAGAAACTCTGGTGATGTCGTGGTTAAAGCATTTGGCTGCTAACCAAAAGGTCAGGTGATTCAAACCCACCAGCTGTTTCATGGGAGAAGGATGAGGCAGGCTACTTCCATAAAGATTTACAGCCTTGAAAACCTTACAAGGCAGCTCTATTCTGCCCTATAGGGTCACTATGAGTCTGAATTGACTCAGTAGCTGTTGGTTTGGTTTGGTAAAAGTAACTATATAGATAAATATTAAATAAACAGTATGAACATATTTTTTTTGTTGTAATTCTTTTTCTCCAATGTGATTTACTGCAATAAAGTAAAATGGATAAATCTTTGTTGATGAGCACCAAATGTATAAAGATGTAATTTATATGACAATAATAGCACAAAGGAGCAGAGAGAGAATGAAGCTACATAGGAGCAAAGTTTTTGTATACTACTGAAATTAAGTGGCTACTAATCTGAACTTAAAAAAAAAACACTGCCATCAAGTCGATTCTGACTCGTAGTAACCCTATAGGACAGAGTAGAACTGTCCCATAGGGTTTCCAAGGCTGTAAATCTTTGCAGAAGCAGGCTGTCTCATCTTTCTCCTGCGGAGTGGCTGGTGGGTTCAAACCTTTTGGTTAGCAGCCAAATGCCTTAACTTGTCTGCCACCAGAGCATCTGAACTAATTAGTTAAAAATTAAGATGTTAATTCTAACCCTAGGGCATCACTAAGAAAATAACTCAAAAAATATAGTAAATGGCAAAGAAATTAAAATAATATATAGAATGTATATGTGTGTGTGTGTGTGTGTGTGTGAATAAACAAATAAATAAATACACACACACACACACATATATATGTCACAAAAGAAGGAAGTAACGGAAAAAAAGAATAACAGAGAGGACATAAGAAAAACAAATAGTAAAATGGTAGACATAAATTCTACCTTATTGGTATTACATTAAATGTTAATAAATTAAACACTGCAATCAAAAGGCAGATATTGGCAGCATGAATTAAAAAAATAAAAAAGCACAATCTGACTATACATTGTCTTTAAGTGACACACTTTAGATTCAAAAACACAAATAGATTGAAAATAAAAGATTAAAAAAGATGTTATCAGGCAAAAATAACCAAAAGAGAGCTGGAGAAGCTACACTAATATCAGATAAATTAGACATTAAAACAAAAATTACTAGAGACCAATAAGGACATTTTATAATGATAATAAGTTCAATTCATCAACAAGATACAGTAATTATAAACATAAATGAATCTAACAACAAACCTCCAAAATACACAAAGCAAAAACTGACACAAGTGAAGAGAGAAACAGGCAATTCTTTAATAGCAGTTACAAAATCTATATCCCATTTTCAATAATAGATAGAATAACTAGAGAGATCAATAATGAAACAGGAAATTTCAATAAAACCATAAAACAATACTGTAAACCAAAAAAGGCAGCTAGGTGGCAGAAACAGTGAAGTGCTGGACTACCAGCCAAAAGCCTGTTTGAACTCACTCAGAGGTGCCTCAGAAGATAGGCCTGGTGATCTCCTTCTGAAATGTCACAGCCTTGAAAACCTTATGGAGCAGTTCTACTCAACACATGGGGTTGCCATGAATTGGAATTGACTGAATGGCAGCTAGCAGTAAATAAACTAACTAGACCTAACAGATATCTAAAGAATAACCAAAACAAAACCAAACCCAATGCCATCAAGTCAATTCCAACTCACAGTGATCCTCATAGGGTTTCCAAGGCTGTAAATCTTTACAGAGTTAGAAGGAAGTATATTCCTTCCATGGAGCAGCTGGTGGGTTTGAACCAGTGACCTTCTAGTGAGTAGTCAAATGCCTTACCCACTGTGCCCTTAGAGCTCCTTATCTAAAGAATGTTGTTGTTGACTTCTAGTAAGATAGAAGAATAGGCAGACAAGCCCCACAGACCCTCTTCAACAAAGAAAAGAGAAATCAATTGACAGAGATAAAGAAGATAATCCTGGAGCCCTGAGCTTTGAAAGGAACAATACAGTTGTGGATTAGGCACCAATTAGTGGAAAAACCTGAACAAAAACAGTGAGTATGAAGATGATCGGAGCAGTGGACTGTCAGCTACTCTGAACAGAACCAACAGCCTAAATATTTCCAAGTGGTAATGGGACCTGAGAATTGACCTAAAGATCAGCCCTGGTCACCAAGGGCTGCAGGGATGACTGCACTGGTGGCCAATGACTAGGAAGGGAAACAGCAAAGAGGGAGACAACCTCAGCTGTGGACTTTCTGATGTCCAGGGGGTGCATCCATTTTGATTGTTTACAAGTGGTGGCCATTTTGGATATTTAAAGTAACCGAGGGTACAGCCATTTTGAATATTTACAAGTGGTGGCCATTTTGGATTTTAAAGTGACAGTATTCTCAGTTGGATTCCAGGGACCTAAGAATAGGCTCTGTTTGCCAAAGACAGCAGGGACATACTGGAGGCTGACAATGGAAAAGGAGATAGGGGGTGAGTATGTAAGTACTTTCTTTGCTATTCATAAGGTTTTTCCTGGCCAATTCTTTGAGAAGTGGATGGCCTCTTCCTTCTTCCTAGTCTGTCTCAGTCTATAAGCTGGGCTGTTACCTGTGCACCAGGTGCATCTCGCTGGGTTTTAAACACCAGAGGCTCAGCCTCAAAACTCAAGTCTACATGTCACCACAGTAGGACAAACCGACAGACAAGTTTGTCTTGCTGTTGGAGACCTCTTGTATCATCCCCACCTGGGTCCCTGTGGCTGACTGTACCTCTGTCTGGCTTTCTGGCTTTTAATCCCCTTTCTCCTGCTCTTCCCGCCTGATACTTTGGGCATCCCTGAGTTGTCTCTCCTCACCTGTAACCCTGGGGCTGACTGCTCTTCTGTCCGGGTTCCTGGCTTTTATTCCCTTTCTCCTGCTCTTCCAGCCTGCTACTGCCAATTAGCCAATAGAGAAGCACAGCACAGTACCCTGCTTACATAGATAATATACAAATAAAGCAAAGAAAATGAAAATCATGGGCAAGTCACTCCAACATACAATCACTAATTACATGTAAACACAAAAACGTCACAATGCCTCAGAGACAACAGAGCATCACAGTCTACACAAGAAGCAAAACAAAGCAGGAGAAAGAAAGGACAAGGATACAGACCCAAAATACAACCCTGAGGAAGATGCAGCATTGGAACTCCCTGATGAAGAATTCAATAGAATTAAATTTAGGTATCATCAATGAATTGAGAGAAAGATCAAAGAAAACACTTACAGAATGGAGGAAAACACAGAGAAAACCCTAGAACAATTTCAAAAGACAAAACAAGAAAAAAATAAGAAAATAAATGAAAAATTAGAAATGATACAAAATCTACCCATAGAAATCCAGAAGATTAATACTAAATTTTCAGAAATAAATAACACATTGAACAGGCTAAAGAGTAGAATTGAATCAATGGAAGACAGAATTAGCGAGATTGAAAGCAAATACCTCAATACTTCTTTGGAAAGGGATTAATC
This sequence comes from Orycteropus afer afer, assembly GCF_000298275.1. Lineage (NCBI taxonomy): Eukaryota > Metazoa > Chordata > Mammalia > Tubulidentata > Orycteropodidae > Orycteropus > Orycteropus afer. Next base: position 6,423,159 of record NW_006921762.1, read on the forward strand.
AGAAAAAAAGATCAAAACAAAATGAAGAAAGCTTAAAGTTCATGTGGGATACCATCAAAGAAATAACCTATGTATAACTGGAATTCCAGAGCAGGAAGAAACAAAACCACAGAAAAAATTGCTGAAGATCTGTTGGAAGAGAATTTTCCTGGTATGATGAAAGATGAGAATATAACCATTCAAGAAGTCCAATGAACTCCAAACAGGATAGACCCCAAATGAAAATCACCAAGACATATCATCATCAAACTTACCAAAAACAAAGAAAAAGAAAGAATCCTGAAAGCAGCAAGGGTAAAACAAAAAGTTACCTACAAGTGGCAACTAATCAGACTAAGCTCAGATTTCTCAGCAGAAACCATGCAGGCAAGAAGACAATGGGATGGCATATATAAAACCCTGAAAGAGAAAAATTTCCAACAAAGAATTATGTACCCAGCAAAATTGTCCCTCAAATATGATGATGAAATTAGGACATTTCCAGATAAACAGAAATTAAGGGAATTTGTTAAAACCAGACCAACCTTATAAGAGACGCTAAAGGGAATCCTTTGGACAGAGAATCAACAACAGCAAACAACAACCCACCATCCACACACATGATGACATAACCCAGAAACCAACTCAGTTATGGTTGTAACTGAGTATCCAAAGTAAATAAGCCTACAAGATTGTGAACAGGGAACCAGAGACATCAACTGACAAATGAGGACAACTACAAACCAAAAAGAGGGAAAAAAAACTGTGTCATTACAGAACTTCTAAATGGTAGGGAAGTCAAGAGAAATACAAGATAGAATGGACTGTTCTAAACTTGGGAAGAAAACTATAAATCACAGGGTAACCTCAAAGAAAAATGATAAACCTTCACATCATAATAAAAAAAGACCAACACAAATATATAGCAAATACTAAAACAATAGCAATGAAGGAAGTGATAACACGATTCTTAGACAAAATGAGCTCAACACAGAAAATTATATGTAACAAAGAAATCAACACCATAAGAATGTTGTTGCTGTTGTTAGGTGCCGTCAAGTCATCTCCAGCTCAAAGCAATCCTACGCACAGCAGAATGAAACACTGTCTGGTCCTGAGCCAACTCCACTACACTTGCTATACTTGAGCCCATCACTGCAGTCACTGTGTCAATCCCTCTCGTTGGGGGCCTTCCCCTCTTTCATCAACCATCCACCTTATCAAGCATGACATCCTTCTCCAGGGGATGGTCCCTTCTGACAACATGACCAAAGTAGATGATGTCTCATTTTTGCTTCTAAGGAGTATTCAGGCTGCACTTCATTCAGGACAGATTTGTTAGATCTTTTAGCAGTCCATGGTACTTTCAGCATTCTTTGCCAGCACCACAACTTAAAAGCATCAACTTTTCTTCCGTCTTCCTTATTCATTGTCCAGCTCTCATGTGAATATGAGGTGACTGAAAATACCATGGCTTGTATCAGGCACATCTTAGTCCTCAAGGAGACATCTTTGTTCTTCAGTACTTGAAAGAGGTCCTTTGCAGCTGATTTGCCTAGTGTTATACAACATCTGATGTCCTGACTGCTGCTTCAATAGGCATCAATTGTAGAACCAAGCAATATGAAGACTTGGACAACTTCGATCTTTTCTCCATTTATCATGATGCTGCTTATAGGTCCAGTTGTGAGGATTTTTGTTTTCTTTATATTGAGATGTAATCCATACTGCAGACTGTATTCTTCATCAGTAAGTGCCTTGTGGTATTTAAATTTGTATGTCAACTTAGCTGAGCAGCTTGTGGTAGTTATTCCCCATGAAGAGACTGGTAATCAACTCCAAAGCTGTACCCCAAGGTTGAGGGGCTTTCACCCAGCCTCTAGAGCCTGTCATTTTGAACTTGGACTTCTAGCCTCCCAAACTGTAAGAGAATAAACTCCTGTTTGTTAAGGCCATCCCATTCATGGTATATTCTTGTCAGAGCAGCACTAGGTAACTAAAACAGCAGGCTCAGTAGCTGTTTTCCAAATCTCTTGACTTAAAAGAGTGAGTGCCTCCAGTGGGCATCTGTTTGTTGAAAAATCTCAATGAGTATTCTTCCTGGAGCCTTGTTCTTCACCAATTCCTTCAGTGCAGCTTTGACTTCTTCCTTCAATACCAATGGTTCTTGATCATATGGCACCTCCTGAAATGGATGAAGATTTACCAGTTGTTTTTGGTACAGTGACTGTGTATTCCTTCCATCTTCTTTTGCTGTTTTCCTGCATCATTCAATATTTTGCCCATAAAATCTTTCAATATTGCAACTTGAGGATTCAATTTTTTCCTCAGTTCTTTCAGTTTTTGTTTTCTAACTCCAAGTCTTTGTAATTGGCTTTGTCTGCTCGAGCTGCTCTTTGAAATCTTCTGTTCAGCTCTTTTATCTTGTCATTTCTTCCATTTGCTTTAGCTACTCTCCACTCACAGGAAATTTTCACAGTCTCTTCTGACATCCATTTTGGTGTTGTCTTCCTTTCTCATCTTTTTAATGACCTCTTGCTTTCTTCATGGATGATGTTCTTGATGTCATCCCATATTTCTTCTGGTTTTTGGTCACTGGTGTTCAATGCATCAAATCTATTCTTTAGATGGTCTCTAAATTCAGGAGGGATATATTCAAGGTCATATTTGGGTTCTTGTGGACTTGTTTTAATTGTCTTCAACTTCAACTTGAACTGGCATACGAGTAGTTGATAAGTCTATTCCACAATCAGCTGCTCGCCTTGTTTTGGTTGAAGATATTGAGATTTTCCATCACCTCTTGCCACAGATGTAGTCAATGTGATACCTGTGTACTCCATCTGGTGAAGTTCATGTGTATAGCTGCCATTTGTGTTGTTGAAAAAGATATTTGCAATGAATAAGTCATTGGTCTTGCAAAATTCTATCATGCGGTCTCCAGCATTATTTCTATCACCAAGGCCATATTTTCCAACTACCAATAATTCTTCATTTCCAACTTCCGCATTCCAGTCACCAGTGATAATTAACACATATTGATTGCATGTTTGGTCAATTTCAGACTGCAAAATTGATAAAAATCTTCAATTTCCTCATCTTTGGCTTTGGTGGTTGGTGCATAAATTTGAATAATCATAGTATTAACTAGTCTTCCTTGTAGACATATGGATATTATCCTGTCACTGACAGCACTGTACTTCAGGACAGATCTGGAAACATCCTTTGTGATGATGAACACTACACCATTCCTCTTCAAATTCTCATTCCCGGCATAGTAGATCTGATTCAAAATGGCCAAAACTGGTCCATTTCAGCTCACTAATGCTTAGGATATCAATTTTATGCATTCCATTTCATTTTTGATAACTTGCCATTTTCCTAGATTCATACTTTGTACATTCCATGTTCTGATTATTAATGGATATTTCTCCTCAATTTGAGACGTGCCACATCAGCAAATGGAGGTCCCAAAAAGCTTTACTTTATCCATATCATTAAGGTTGGTTCTACTCTGATGATGCAGCTCTTTCCCATTCATATTTTGAGAGCCTTCTGACCAAAGGGGCTCGTTTTCCTGCACTGTATGGGACAATGTTTCCAGGCTATTCATAATGTTGTGCAGCAATGTATCAGACAGTGTTTCTCTGCTATTCATAAGGTTTACCCTGGCCAATTCTTTGAGAAGTGGATGGCCTCTTCCTTCTTTCTAGTCTGTCTCAATCTGTAAACTGCATGGAAACCTGTGCACCATGTTCAACCCTGCTGGTGTTTGAAACACCGATGGCACAGCCTCAAGGCTCACAGCAACATGCAAGCCACCACAGTACGACAAACTGACAAACAAGTTTGTCTCCCTTAGCTGTTCGAAACCTCTCTGCCCTCCACTTACCTGGATCCTGCAGTTCTGTTGTCCCCTGTTCCCCACTCCCCTACCTCTTGCTATGGGATCTCTCTTAATTCCTTTACCTAGATCCCGTGGCTCTGTTGTGCTTGGCTTTTCCCTCACTTCCTGACTTTTGGTGTGGGGCCTGTCTCCCTCCCCTTATCTGAGATATTTAGTATATTCAAAGAATACTCCACCCCAAATTAGAAGAATACATATTCTTCTCAAGTGCACAGGAACATTCTCCAAGATAGACCATAAAACAAGTGTAAATAAATGGATAAGGAATGAAAGCATGTAAAGTATGTTCTCCAACCACAATGGAGTGAAATTATAAATCAATAACAGAAAGAAATTTGGAAAATTCACATATATGTAAAAATTAAGCAACAACCTCCTAAATAGCCAAAGTTAGATATCACTACTTCTTTTTTAACCGAAGCTGTAATTACAGTGAAATCTGTGACAGCTGGAACTCAACATGAAAGCCTTGTTTTTCTGAGTCTTGCAAATTTTCCACCTTTGATAGGATGCAGTGTTACCATTATTCTATTACTCATTTTAATGAAAAATATTTCCGTTTTCCTTCTCTGATAGGTTCCCATCTGTAGTAGTTAAGGTTGTGTGTCAACTTGCCTGGACCTGGTTGAGTGGCTGGGCAGCTGGATATAGTTATTTCCCATGGTGAGATTGGCCATAAATTCCATGGTAGAATCTACTGGAGTAGCTGAGTAGCAGCTTTAGGGATGTGGTCTGCTTCCAGTATATAAAAAGCAGCTTTGAGGAAGGTCTCTAGCTTTTTGGCATGCTTGAACCGTGCATGTAGCTAAATCATTGTTCAGCAGCCTGCCATGCCTTGCTGATACTGGGATTTCTTCTAGATTTGAATTAGTTGGCCTGCTGTGTTGTTTGTTAACATTGGGACTGTGCCTTTTTACTTGTCAACCTTGGGCTTGTCAGTCTCAGCAGCCAGCAGCTGTCTGAATCAAGAAAAGCCTCTAGCTTTAGTGGACCAGGAGCAGGAGGCTGAGTTGAAGTCCAAGGTTGAGAGGCTTTCACCCAGCCCCTAGAGCCTGACACTCTGAACTTGGACTTAAAGCCTCCAAACTTTAAGAAAATAAACTCTTGTTTTTTCAAGCCATCCCATTTGTGGTATTTTCTGTTAGAGCAGCACAGAGGTAACCAAAGCACCATCTTACACAGGTTCTAACTTTCACAAGTTTTACTGTATAAGGAAACTTGACCTGTCAATTAGATATGCAAATTCTACTAAAGAATAACTAGGAAGCTTTAAGAGTATATGGTATCTATTTGTCCACTTTCTTTGTTTTTCCTTTTGTTTGCACCATGTTATAAATGGTTGTTCCAGTAAGCCCTGATTTGAGTCTACAACTCCTTCCTTTGTCTATTGTAATTACTTTATTAATGAGAACACACAATGTGAACTCTAGTGGTTTTGGCAAGAAGTCCTCCTCTTCTATTGGAACCTCAGTGATTTCCAGGATCATCTAAACCTTCAGGACAGCAACAGAGAAAAGCAGGTCCTCGTGGAGATCTTATCACATGTAAACTCTTGGGATAGTTCTCAGAACTCTCAAGTATGACAGTGTTCAGGAGTTTGAGAATTGAAACTGGGATGCAAATACAAATAATAAACATTGAGGTTAGCAAGCAACTTATAATAACTAATCAGAGAATGATACTCCATAAGAGCCTTCAGACAATGGTTTTGTCCTCTTTAGCAATTATCATCCAGCAATCAGTAGACAAGGAGGTGGAACACAGTGGACTTTGAATGTTTTCTTTGCTTCCATCAAATTATTCCACCAAAACTTTCAATATCTTTTCTCAGGCCTACCATAGACTGCCAGAAAACAAACCCACTGCCATCAAGTCGGATCCAACTCATAGTGATGCCACTTTGGGTTTCTGAGCCAGTATCACTATGAAAGTGATTGCCCAACCTTCCTTCCAAGGAGTGGCTAGTGGGTTTGAACCAGCCTTCTGGTTAGCAGTCAAATGCCTTAGGTACTATGCTACCAGAGCTCCTATGGACTGCCAGAAGAACTAACAAATCAGTCCTGGAAGAAGTGCAGCCAGAATGCTCCTTGGAAGAGAGTACAGTGAGACTTTGTCTCACCTACTTTGGTCATGTTGTTAGAAAGGACCATTCCCTGGAGAAGGACATCACACTTGGTAAAGTGGAGTGCAGAAGGACCTCAATGTGAAGGATAGACCTAGTAGCAAGGATGGACTCAGACATAACAAGGATTATGAGGCAGTGTTTCATTCTGTTATACATAGGGTTGCTATGAGTGGGAGCCAACTCAATGGCACCTAACAACAACCACCATAACAGAATACTAAAAACTTGAGCGCAGTACTAATGATTTTGGGTAAATTCATGGACCTTCACAAGGAAATTTCTAAGTGGTCCCTAATAAAAATGAGCTTGTAAAATCTTGTTTTTTTTAAAAAAAATCAGGACTGTAACTGCTGTCGTCATTATTTGCCATCAAATCAGACCTGACTCATAGCAACCCCTCCTTGGGTTTCCGAGGCAGTAACACTACAGAAGTAGATTGCCTTCCTTCTGAGGAGTGGTTGGTGGGTTTGAACCACCAGCCTTCTGGTTAGCAGTCAAGTGCCTTAGGCACTATTCTAGAAGAAAAAAATTTTCATTTGAGTTTCTAGATTCAGATTTCTGACATACAATTACAAATACATTACTGAAAGTTAATACTGTATATCACATATAAAGAGCTCTGGTACCATAGTGGATAAAGCACTTGACTGCTAACTAGAAGGTCAGCAGTTCAAACCCACCAGCTGCTCTGTGGAAGGAAGATGGGGCAATCTACTTCCATAAAGATTTACAGCCTCACAAACCCAATGGGGGTCACCATAAGTTGGAAACAACTCCATGGCAGTGAGTTTGGATTTTGTTGTTGTTGTTGTTTATATCGCATATGCTATACCAACACACTGTAAATACTGGCAGTGAGATTTTAGAGATCAATTGATCTGTTAAACTGATTGCTTCAACCTAATGACCATGACCTGCCATCACATGAGAATTATTATATTTGGTTATAAATGAATGTTATTTTGAAGATTCTGAAAAATAATACAGAGTTACTACCCATTAATATTATCTACCTATGCAAGAGGGAGAAAAAATTCACATGAGTATGTGAAATCACTATTCAAAATTAACTGTAGATAATTTACCGAATATCTTATATGGCATAACTGTGGACCTCTCAAAAATGTGGTTGTGCTACACAATGAAATCCACTGATAGAAATGCTATCTTTATCCCAACCAAAAAACTATGACTCAGCTTCCTGTGGGACAAGAAGACAGGAATGTTTTAGTACCATGTTTATAATTGGACTCCAGCTCCAACCTCTAATCTGGCTCTTTCCAAGCCACTGATGCTGGAGAGAGAATCTTGATGATGGTCCGCACGTAATCATCTACAGCTTCCGGTTGCTTTCTTGTAACCCTCAATATCAGAGATCATGAGAAAGCCAAGAAGAAGAAAATCAATTACCATTCCAGAATTCTGGAAATGCTCAAGACTTAAAGACACCAAGGCCAGGATACAGGAGGATCTGAGCATAGGAAAACTGGTTGAGGGTTTATATAGGTTGCTGTTAGATCTCTGGGCCTTTTTTGTCATCTTGTACAACCACATACCTAACCCTCTTGACCTCAAGAAAATACTGAAGATTTACTTTCATAAAAAAATAAACCAGAGGCACTTGGATTCAAGAATACTATTATGGAAGCAGAGGGATTAATTAAAAGTCTGCATACTGAATGTGAAAACTACTCCCAACCAACTCTCTTCTTAGCTTTGAGAACCTTGGAACTAGGCTTATATCAGACCATCTTAAGAAAAATTACTAGTAGAATATAATAGCCGAAGGAGTTCTGGTGGTGTAGTGTCTAAGGCATTTGACTGCTAACCAGAAGGCTGGTAGTTCAAACCCACCAGCCAATCATTGGAAGGAAGATTGGGCAATCTACTTCTGTAGTGATACTGCCTTGGAAACCCAAGGAGGGGTTGCTATAAGTTGGATCCTACTCAACGGCAGTGAGTATAATAGCCAAGGAAGTCTTCTAACAAAATGGCCAGGTCCCGACCCAATCACCCTATGGTAAAGCCCACTAGTCAATGAATTCCATCCATGTGCACACGGAGTTTCCATCAGCTTTAGAGTGCCTTAATTCTACACACAAATTAACAGCAAAAGATCGCCAAATTTTGAAAAGCACCTCTAACATCAAAGACAGAAAGAAAAACAAACACCTCCCACCCCCAAAAGAAATGGACTGAGATAAACATTACAAAAGGTAAACCTCAAAAAGTTCTTATTAAAGTTCTTAGAGAATATATTATATTTGTGACATCAAGAGCAGAATGTAATTTAAAAATATCATGATTTATCTACTATACCACCAAAGCTCCGTGTGTGTGTGTGTGTGTGTGTGTGTGTGTGTGTCAATAACATCGATAGAATAAGAAAACGCTGTTGGAATTTTTTAAATGATACCAGAAATTAAAAATTAATTAAATGAAGTGGAAGATAAATTATGCAAAAAGTAAAACAAAGGGATAAAAAAATGGATGATAGAAGAAAAAACTTAAAAAAAAAAAAAAAAAAAGGCTTAATCCAGGAGTTCTAATATACTTATAATAAGAAGTCCAGATAAAGAGAACAGAGAAAATGTAGGCAACCAATTATCAAAAGTAAGAATTCCTAGAATTGAAGAACATGTGCTCCACACTGAGTGCTCTTTCATAATTACTTTAACAGACTCACACTAAGACCCATCATTGGGGTCTCTGGAGGTAAACTATTATTACTAAGCTCAGAAGAAAAAAAATAATCAAAATAATCAAAACAACAGCATAAATAAGGGACTTTTCTGGATTCTGAAATGCAAATAAGAGATAATGCCCTGGTTTTAGAATATTTATCTTAAATAATTATGAGGTAAATAAGATCTTACACACATTACATGAGTTTCCTGTTTTAAATAAAGCAAACAAAAAGTCAGAAAGATTCTACATTGGGAATATATTCAGGAAACTTTTATAATAATCTAAAAATATTGTCTGACTTCTGCTGTACCAGAGTTTATTTCATTGACTTTGTTTAAAATAAATAGCCCACAAGGCTTAGAAGTGTCTGTTTTTCTTAGATCTTAGCTAATCATATTTATTTTTACAGGTGTTGGATATATTCCTTGGTTTTTCTTTAGGCATCTTAAAAACAAAAGAATTAACAATATTAATAATGGCTAGTGAAAGCAAAAATAAAATCAAACATGAGAATGTGTTAACTTTAAATATACCCAAACTCTTGATATTTTAAACTAACTCCATCTCATCTCTAAAGTAACATACTCACCTTGAGGATCAACTTCTTTAGCTAGCTTCAATGCATCTGAGTTTGCAAGATCAGTGTTAGCTGGAGTAACAGCCAAAATCAAACAGTTCTCCCGTGTGATGAACTGCATAATCATTTCTCTGATCTGATACTCAATATCTGGTGGCTGATCTCCCACGGGCACTTTAGTAATCCCAGGTAGGTCGATAAGGGTTAGATTTAACACTGTGCAGAAAGGATAAAAGAGTTTTACATACACCCTTAATGCTAGAAAATATCAACAATGGAGAATCATCTGTCACTTTAGTGCAGATTAAACCAAGCTTGGCTTGGTATATTATGCCTCTGAATAACACCAATCCAAGTGTGTAGAGAATGAAAAGCACAGAATATAAAATGGCTTTGCTAGTTTCCTCTATGTTTATGATATGATTGTGCTGCGCCAAATGATCACATTAACATAATTTGAAAGGCACTGATTTGCACGCACAACAGTCTTCTCAGAGAGTTGTCATATCTGTAACTAGAGGGTTATAATTAAAACACTGAATGCATATGTGTCTGCAAGTCCAATACATCACCTTCAAATGTTGTAAACATATTCAAGGTAAGATATGCCTTTTCCATCAGAGGTATCATGTGTTATTTACAGAGGTTTTGCCACTTGGCCTATTGGAAAGCTGTTAATATTGTGGTGCCAAAAGAAGACTGCAGGTTGTACCATCAGACTCATGGAGCATAATTTGTTAGTACAAGAAACTACTCCTGAGTCAATGACAACTTTGACTCCAGCCCAACCTGCCAACCTGGCTATTTTCTGTGCACATAACAGTATTGGCACCAGGTCTTCCTGGGAAGACGTAACTGAACTTTAGCCATTAATGTTCTACTTTAATAGTAAAGAGCAGGGTAAGGAATTAAAGACTAAAATCTGTCCCAGTGAAGATTTAGTCACACTAGAAGCTATTTTCCATCACACACCATGAGTTGATTATTTAGTTTGTTTCTGCTGACACTCTGGGAAAAAAAAAAAAATTACAGTTGATTCCTCAGGAGGAGAATAAATAGTAATATATACAGCCATGAGGAACTCCAACTGGGAGAGACTCAACCATATTACCAAGATTTTTGCAAAGTATGAAGATACTAAGAATGGAAGTTTTCATGTACACCCTCATTAAATTCTAGAAGTTTACAATAAACATAAAGGAACACTTTTAAACAGTTAACTCAATTCAGATTTCTTTTAAAGCCATTTCCTCCTACCTTCCTAGGAAAAAAGCCAAAAACTCTTTGGAGCCAACCATTTCTAGCAGTATTCAAATACTATTGTATAAGCGAACAAATTACTTCCCTACACAAACCTAATGTATGTTAATTAATGTAATAAGAATTTTTGAAGGAAAGAATTTCAACTTTTAATATTTCACTTACCATGTGGGGAATAGACTCGTAAATTAATGGGAATAGAGGAAATGCCTTTATTCATTCCAGTCACTCGATCTGTTTCCACTTCAATCTCATGGCGAACTTCATCAAAATCTGTCAATTTTTTTCCTTTGCAGTGTAGAAATTCAGCATATTCTACAAAAGATAAATTAATAGAACCTAAATGTATATACTTTTACCATTAATTACTAGGAAACAATGTTTCTTTAGTTACAACTCAAAGTAGCTGCTAAAATGGAAAAAATAAAATAAAATATATATATATACATATATATATATATATATATATATATATATATAGCAGTTATTGTGAATCACGGTTAAAATTTTAGAAATACTAAGCATAGTACAAATGCTAAGGATACTAAATTTGCTAATTTTCAATAAAAAATTAAGTACTATAAATAATACGTAAAGCCATGTATCTATTAAATAATTCAAGATAATTTTGGCCTTCCAAATGATAAAGCAAATAATAGCATCTGACTGCCAAATAAATTAGATACACAGTACACACAAAGCCTACCTACTAATCCTATTAACATTTCCTTTTTTAATACCACCACTTCATTAAGATGGAATGCTAAATTATATAAAGTAGCTTCAGGAAAAAATACTGAGAAATAATGTTTATTCAATTCTTTAAAAAGAATATATGGGATATTTTAGCTTAAAAACATAATATTAAAATGCCATGTAAAAAAAAAAAAAAGCAAAGTTGTAAGAGCTCATTAAACCAGTTTTCTCAAAAAAAGAAAAAGTCAACTTGTGTAATTAAAATCACATTTTCTAAAACAAAAAAAAAAAGAGAATATGACATCAAAGAAAATATTTACTTGTAAACCAAAAATACAAATAAACAAACAAAATCATCTGTGCATCTAGGCAGAATGAAAAACTCTTAACTAAATAAGGAACAGCAAAGTAGTTTTTATTTCAGTACCATCCTGTCAACTATTGTACTATAATTTCTATTCCTACTTCCAGAGAAATCAGATATATATAGGGACAATAGGGAATCGAACCAGCTGCTTTGGAGTCACTTCTAACTCACAGTGACCTATGTGTGTCAGAGTAGAACTGAACTCCATAGAGCTAATTTTTCAGAAGTAGATTGGCAGGACTTTCTTCCAAGGAGCCTCCAGATGGATTTGAACTCCCAGACTTTTGGTCAGCAGCTGATTACATTAACCATCTGCAGCACTTAGGACTCTTATATATAGGGAACCAGGTACTATTAGAAGGTCCCCAGGTGGCACTGCTTACACTCAACTACTAACCTACAGGTTGGCAGTTTAAACCACGGGTGGTGCCGCAAAAGAAAGGCCTGGCTATCTGCCTCTGCAAAGATTAAACCAAAATTAAACCCACCTGCCATCAAGTCAATTCCAGTTCATAGTGACCCTACAGGACAGGGTAGAGCTGCCCCATGGGGTTTCCAAGGCTGTAAACCTTTACAAAAGCAGACTACTACTACCTCAGCTTTATCACATGGAGCAGCTGGAGGGTTTGAACCATCAACTTTTTGGTTAGTAGGTAAATGCCTTAACCATTCACCAACAGAGCTCCTTTCTGCAAAGATTAATTACAGCTAATAAAATCCTCTTGACTGCTAACCAGAGGCTGGTGGTTTCAAACCCACTGGCCACTCCTCAGAAGGAAGATGGGGCAATCTACTTCCATAGTGATACTGCCTCCAAAACCCAAGGAGGGGTCGCTATGAGTCAGGTCCGAATCGATGGCACATAACAACAACAACAAAAAAAAAAATCCTCTGGAGCAGTTGTACTCTGTAATATATAGGGTCACCAAGAGTCAGAAGCAACTCAGTGGCAACACATTTGTTTTGCTTGTTTGTTGGTTGGTACTATTAAACTTAAAAAAGTTATTATAGTTTTTTAAGAAGACCAAGTTTTAACAGCTATTTTAGCTTCTCTAATATCTAGCTGAAGAACTGCTCTACTAAAATTAGATGTTAAGCAGCTGGGACCCAAAATTTAAACTGTACACACTCTGGCAAGGCCAGTAGGAGATGCAACCAGATACAAGATGTCTTCAAGTAGCTCAGCATCAACTTGAGAGCTGAAGATTGTATTACAGATAAAAAAAGTCAGGACACAAGGCAGCAGACAATGAGTACTGATTTGCATTTAAAATGATAAAGAGAAGTGGCTTCAAGTTGCAGTGCCCAAAAAGGAAAGTGGGATGTGAACTGAGTACTGGAGAGTAGGAAGGATTTCAATGTATGCCTAGAAAAAAAGAGGTCTTTCAAAAAATCAGAGAATCTTAAAGGCTTCAACAAATCCCTGATAGCTTATTCTCTACCCTCTGTTTGAAGTCACTCATTGATGAGGAACTCTGGCTTTTATTCTTTTGGAGAAAACTCTTATTAGAAAACGTTTCCTTCTATTGATACAAATTCTGCTTTCTTGTCTTATTCCATTGGTACAATTTTCACCCTCTGGAGCTACTCAGGCAAGTATTCTTCCATGTGAAAAGGTAGGAGAATAATTTGGGTGTCAGTACACAGAATTTACATCCTTCCTGTACTTCTCCTGCCCCCTTCCCTAGCTTGTCTGTTCATCAGGCAGGTCTTCTGATGGCAAACAGGTTTCTGAGTAATGTTTCATCTATTTAAAACTGGAGAAACTGCATATCCCCGAAGTAGGACAAGTTCATGCTTAATTTACCAAACAACTGAAATGATCCAACTTTTCAAGTGTTAGAATGAGAGGAAGAGACTTAACTTTAATTTCTGTCTTTCCAGTCTAAGTACAAATCTTTTTATTTCAGTTTCTCCATATAATAGTATGTGCCACTTCTGAAAACTGTTAAGAGTTCCAAAAGCTTTGCTCTCTAATGGTGGAAAAATACACACGAAGGCTTCCATAGGCTTCAGAAAGTTTGGCCTAGAGAGATTACTCATCATTTAGCATGTTCTTTCACATGTTTGCCCTTAAGAAGTATTGTTTTATCAAAATACAAATTACTCATTCGGTGCCTACTCCACTACCATATGAAGTCAAGAGTTTAAGTAACAGAAGTAGAAGACAAAACAATAAGAAAAATAAAGAGAAGCAAAAGAAGTCAGATGCCAGGAAAAATAAAGAAACAAAAATGAATAAGTTAAAATGAGTCCAAATAGTTTATAAGAAAAAGAATTGTACTGTTGCAATTAAATATGTTCTGGGAAAACACACACTTGAGGAGTTATGGCTATCATAATGATTACTTTCATAGAATTAATAAGCTTCTAGATTAGGGACCACGTTTTCTATTATGTTACCCATTGCCTTCAAGTCAATTCTGACTCATAGTGACACTATTACTATTCAATAAATCGAAGGAACACAAATGTGGACTTTGTTTGTTGCCACTAGATGGCGCCTGTTTGCTTTCTCAGTATGAAACTAACACCCTTCCAGAAGCTTGTAAAATCTACGTGATTTGCAAATTAGATCTTATATTTATTCCTGAACCCCTGGAAATGCATTTTATCTTGGAATTGAGAGGATTAGAATGGTAAATTATCAACTCAAAACTCTTGTCTTTTTAAAGATAGGATCCCACAGACAGATTTAGAGATGCCTGCATTCATTTATTAATTTAGCTAATATTTACTGAGTTCCTACTACCTCCAGTTTTTAGAAACTGAAGATTTAATAGGGAATAAAACAATGAAGTTAAATTCTAATGAAGGAAAACAATAAACTGTGGTGTGTGTGTGTGTGTGTGTCCCCACATGCACTGGGAAGGGATATTCCTTTGTTATAAGATGTGGCTAAAGGTCTCTCTGATATGATAAAGTGACATTTGAGCAAAAGCTCAAGAAAGCAGAACCATATATTTCTAATAAGAGTTTAATATGCAGAATATAGAAAGAACGACTATAACTTAACAGCAAAAAGACAAACAATCCAATTTAAAAATGGGCAAAAAACATGAATAATCATTTCACCAAAGTGGATATACAAATGGTCATCAAGCACATGAAAAGATGCTCAGTGTCCTTTGTCATTAGGGAGATGCAAATCAAAACCACAATAAGATACCACCTCACCCCCACTAGAATAGCTATGACAATTTTTTTAAAAAAGGAAAATGACATGTGGTGGTGAGGATATGGAAAAGTTAAATCCTCCATTCATTGCTGGTAAGGATGCAAAATGGTACAAGTACTGTGGGAAATAGTTTGGTGGTTCCTCAAAAAGTTGAACAGAGAACTACCATTATGACCCAGCTATTCCAATCCTAGGTATACTCCTAGAAGAAGTGAAGGCAGAAACACAAACAGAAAGCTGGGTAACAATACTCATTGCTGTGCTTTTCACACATGAACTGTGGAAACAAGTGAAACATCAATGAATAAATAAATGGCTAAACAAAGTGTGGTATATAATGCAATGGAATATTACTCAATCGTAGAGAAAACTGAAGTCCTGAGGCATGCCACGTGCATTAACTTTAAAAACATCTTGCTGAGTGAAATAAGTTAGCCACAAAAGGACAAATATTGTATGATCTCATTTATATGAAATTAGCAAATGTATAGAGACCAAAGTTTATTAAAAGTTGGGCACATAAAATGGTATCTTTATCAAACAATTCCAGGCTTCAGACCAAGAGCAATCTGAATAGACAGGTGGAGGGAAAGGCAAAAGGGCTTAGGCAGGCACTGAGTTTCTGTTAATGATCATAGAATAATTTGGGAAAAGGAGAGTAACAATAGTTGCATAACAGAATGAATGCACTCAATGAATTACACATGTAAAACAATTGAATTAGCAAGTGTTTTGTTTTATATATTTCTACCACACACACACAGAGAAAGTGAGGAAGCAAGCCATGCTGTATGTAAGAACATTCAGGCAGAGTTTCTGAGGCAGACTTATGCTTGGCATGTTGAAAAAAGAGCAAGGAGGCCAATGTGACTGAAGCACAGAGTCAGTGAAGAGAGAAAAGATGAGGTCAGAGGTATGGGATAGAGCCCAACTGCGAATTGCTTGTGGGCCATTTTAAGGACTTTGGGCTTATACTCTGAGTGAGAAAACAAAACATATGAAGGCTTTTGAGTAGAGACAAACATGATTTAAGGTAGGTTTTAAACAAATAACTGTGCTGCTGTGTTGAGAACAGAAAACGAGCAGCAAGAAAGGAAGCTAGCTATTCCAATAACGCAGGTGAGAAATGATGGAGCTTGTACCAAAGTGGCAGCAGTGCAGGTGGTGAAAATTAGCTGAATCCCAGTGGATTCTGAAAGGAAAACCAACAGGATTTGCTGATGGAATAAAGACAGAGTATGGGAGAAAGAGAGGAGTCAGGATAACTTCAAAGATTTTGACCTCAGCAGCTGAAGGAATTTTCAAATGCAGAAGATGGGAGGAAGAGGTTGGGGAAAGAGGGAGTTGGGAATCAGGAGTTTTGTTTGGGAATATTAAGCTTGAGATGTTTATTACTCACCCACCCCAATGGAGAAATGGAGTTGCTGATAATGAATGGATTGCACAGGAGTTGCTGTGCATTGTCCAGTCAATTCTGACTCACAGTGACCTTCTATGTCAGAGTACATATGTTCCATAGGTAGGCTATAATCTTTATGGGAGCAGATCACCAGGTCTTTTCTCCTGCTGAACCACTGGAAGGTTCTAACCATCACCTTTCAGTTAGGAGCTAAGTGCTCAACCATTGAGCCACCAGGGCTCCTTGCACAGGGTAGGAGATACCACTAACATGCAATTATCTGATAAGTGTATATATACCCTAAAAATTTTCCAGAAGACAGCAGTCAAATGTTTGAGGAAAAACGTAGCTTTTTCTAATTAGCATAAAAATTATTTTGGAGCTAGATGCATGAGTCTTTCATCCAGGGTCAAGCTGGAGATAAATGTTTGTGATTCATTAAAGTCAGGCAGTAGAAAAGATTAATAAGAGAAGTGAGTTACATAGGGAAGTGATCAGAGAACTGGACTTTGCAGTATTCCAATATTTAAAGGTTGGTCAGGAGATAGAGAAGGAGAAGCTGTGGTCAACAAGCCAGAGAGATAATGTAAAATCAAGTGAAGGGAGTGAGTGTTTCATTAGGCAGTGGTATTAAGGGGAAAGGTGATGATGCAGAAGAGAGAAGGGACAAGGGTTGGAGTGTTATCTTAAGAAAGCTGGGGTAGGAAGCATTAGAAAGGAACTGGCCAATTTATCTTTAGGAACAAGAAGGAAGTAGAACAAGGAGTGTGAATGAGGCTAACAGGTAGAAGTAGGAGCTCTGGTAGCTTAGTGCCTAAGGCACTTGACTGCTAACCAGAAGGTTGGTGGTTCAAACCCACCAGCCACTCCTCGGCAATCTACTTCCGTAGTGATACTGCCTCGGAAACCCAAGAAGAGGTCGCTATGAGTCGGGTCCAACTCGATGGCATATAACAGCAACAACAATGGTAGTGAGAGCATGTAAGTTCATCAGGTGAGAGGGAAGATTTATCATATTTGCTTAAATCACTTATGTCTCTAAAACTCATTCCTGTATGTAGACTCTCACTGATTAAACCTTATATATAGTATTATTTCTACCATAGAAATATTCTCTCTCTCACACACACACACAGACACACACACAGAGACACACACACAAAGCCACAGAATGATCCTAAATGAGCAACCTAAGAGTAACCACAGCAGGGATATAAACTTGGGCGTACTCTACCTTCATCACTGGTGTTCAGATCTGCCCAGCATATCAGAAGAACTGATGGGGCAGGAATGATAGAATCATTTTTTCTATGAGGGCACAAAGAGCCTCCTATGTAATAAGGCATCCTACAGGAGGAAAAGCTGACAAAACCAGGTGACTTTGTCAGAAGGGGACCACCTGTAATTCATCCTCTACCCTGGCCCAGAGACTCACAGGTCTATGTCCCCTTGTCTCTAACAGTACAATGATAAATGTCAGATCACATATCATACTTTCTAATTAGAAAAGCATGGCAACTGCAACTACAATTCATAGATAGAGGACTATACTGGCAGTAGGTGAGTGCCATTAGCAATAAGGAGAACGAGTTCTGCTTTGGAAGCCCTGCCCCTGAGTAGCAGACAAGAAGGAAGTGGACAATAAAGGTGAAATGTCTGGCTTTTGTACAACTGAGCACAATCAAATTGCTACTAAGGAAAATCATCAATTCATTAATCAGCTTATACTATTACATAACTCTGTAGAGTTGTGAAGATGACAGTTTTACTTCTCTTGCAAAGACTAACATAAAACTAATGCATCACTTACTGTACTCACTTCTGAACAAGTGTTCACATGCGTGTGGGGATGGAAGAAATTCTAACACCCAGCCCAGACTGAAAAACAGTCTATCTTAGACAAACAATACCTAGACCCCTTAAGAGCTGGTAAATGTGTGCCATCTGGAGTCTTTAAACTATAGTAACTAATATGTCTGAATATCTAACAGTTTTATCTTACAGTTTTGAGATATGTTCTTTCACATAGAATGATCCAATTTCTAGTAGCAGGAGTGCCCTTGATGTGTTTTCAGTGTTCCTTTCATTCTAAATGCTTGGTAGTTGGGCACATAAAATGGTCTCTTTCTCAAACAATTCCAGGCTTCAAACCAAGAGCAATCTGAATAGAAAGTAGATTAAATTGCTTAGCCACAAGCCCATATAAAGGATGAAGGCCATGTATATATAAGCATTGAAACCCTGATAAAGCATCTATGAAATTCTATTTTGTGTCAGTATAACCTGTCAGTGAAAAAGCAGAAGACCCTCAGTGAGATGGATTGACACAGTGGCTACAACTATGGGCACAAACATGGCAACATTTGTGAAGATGGTACAGGAACAAATGTTTTATTCTGTTGTATAAGGGTTCACTATGAGTTGAAACCAACTCCACAGCACCTAACAACAACATAACCTGTCTTGCTGAAATTCATGGTATGTTTTCAATTTCACAAAATGAGACTCCTAGGTTTAAAAAACATTCCTGTTTCCTCAAAGTTAAAATAGCCTACATTTGAAACAAAGGTTAATTTGTCATTTTATATCAAAGGTGATATGGACAAAAAAAAAGCTATTAAAAAAATTAGAGCTATCACTATTTTTATTTCTCTGTATTTTAGAAGTCAAGCCAAGCACTGCCATTTCTACTGGTCATGAAAAACACATTATGCTAGGTTAAACAACTGACAAATTGTTTGTGGGAATGATGAGATGGTTTATGCCTGGGCACCATTCCAGTCATCTGTGAAAAGCACAGCATGACCGTAAGAATTTAAATATTTCCAATATGCCCCTTCCATGGGGAAAAATGTGCATATGTTTCAATTAATCAAGGTTAAGTAGAAAGAAATAATTATGGAGCACTAGAATATAACTTCTTGTCAATCATTATTCTAAAAACTGGAGTCCTCAATGCATTGGCTTGAGTTTTATGTCTGTCTTACTGTTTTAAATAACAATGTTTTGTGAGCACAGAGCTTCAGTGAAAATAGAGTACATTGGTCATATAAACAAGGAACCATTTTCAAAGCAACTAGCTGAATTCACTAGCTGTAAAGAGCATCTATGTATAAATCTATTTAAAAAATCTAAATCCTAAAAGGAAGGGGCTACCTTTAACCTTTTATGTTTCCCTAATACCTATCATAATCAAGTAAGGAACACCTGCAGTTTGTTTCCGTCTTCTTTAACGGACTTCATTTTCCGTACCATTGAGCAATGCCAGTTTTGAAAAGCAATGGTTCCATTAAGCCCTGAAAGTCATTCCAAATTGAAGGCAAGGTCCTAAAATTGTGGGTTAGTAAGCAACAAGGTGGGTCAAATATGGATTATATACAACCCAGATATGAAGCAGAACTCAACTGGGCCATTAAGGTCAATAGGCAGATCCTGACAATCAGGAAAAAAAAAAAAAAGAGGAAATCCAAAGAAGCAAACAACTAACATCAATGAGTCCAGCAATGGGTGAAAGGTAGAAGTCTCAGCAGTAGGCTTAAAAACAATGGGGTGGGGAGGGAGTGTGGAGTGCCAAGATTTCACAGTAGACTAAAGGTTGGTGGCAAGCAGGTATCAGAGACCCAGATAGACTAAGGTTTAGGGCACTCATACACCTGAAGCAGAGAAGATCAACACAGAACTCCAGACCCAAATGAGCCAGATGGTACTATGAGGAAAATCAAGACACAAATTCAGCCATGGAAGAGGAAGGCAGAGGCTTGCTCACAAGATACAAAGCCAAAGCCT
Organism: Orycteropus afer afer; assembly: GCF_000298275.1. NCBI lineage: Eukaryota > Metazoa > Chordata > Mammalia > Tubulidentata > Orycteropodidae > Orycteropus > Orycteropus afer. The sequence goes on from NW_006921762.1 coordinate 6,443,118, forward strand.
AGAAGTCAAGGTCAAGAGAGAATGACATCAATGCTGCTGATATCTACTGTTCTATGATAACCTTTATGGTTTTCTTACCAAAGCACAGGTCTTGTTCTAAAGCTTGCGCAAGGCTGATCCTTAGGAGGATTTAACCTATAGCAGGCCTAAATGTCCCCAGACAACTCAAGTAGGGCTGGCACATGAGAACAACACCAGCATTTTACAGAAATTCCTTGAGATGGAGGACTTGCACGGAATATTCTATCACGAGTACTAAAAATAACAAGCAGAGTTGACAGCTGTAATACCTAAATAGCTTGATTTAGTTCCATACTTTTTTCAAAGGATCTCAAAGAATATAACAAATATCAGCTCAATTTCATACTCATAGTACAAAACATAACGAAGAGATAAATTCTACTCCATCATCTTTAGGTGTTAAAACCAAGTAAGAAACATGGCAAAAATTGCAAAGTGCATAATTACTCTATGTCTCAACAGTTTTGGCATGATTTTCCATCTCTTCCTTGAAACATCCTCTTCTATGCACTCCCATTATTCCATATATTCTTGATTTTCCTCCCTCCTCACTGGTTTCTGACTTCTTTCTTCATTATTCCTTCTCTTTCATATTTCTAAATATTGGAGTGACCCTAACCTTCACTCTAGGCCTTCTTCCCTTTTTTGTCATCTTTAGGAGTTCTGTTGGCATAGTGATTAACACATTTGGCTGTTAACCACAAGGTCGGCATTTCAAACCCAACAGCTACTCCATGGGAGAAAAATGAAGCAGTCTACTTCTATAAAGATTTATTGCCTTGGAAGCCCTAGAGGGCAGTTCTACTCTATCCTACATGGTCACTATGAGTAAGAATCGACATTTAAAAGTGTTTTTTTTTTTTAATTTATCCTCTCTAGGTAATCTCATTGAATCAGATGCTCAAACGTAAAACCAGAGGCATCTTTGGATTTTTTTCTTTTCCTTAGCTCTCTCCAAATACTCTCTTCTCAGTTCCTCCACTGAAGCCATCCTATTTCTAAGACTTAACACCCCCTTTTATATGAGCTACTATAAAATCATCCTAACTATTCTCCCTGATTCCATTCTTGCTCCATTGAATCCATTCTCCAATCAGGAGCTGAAGTTCCTTTTAAAATATAAATCAGATCATATCTCAGCTGTCTAAAGCCTTTTGCTAGTTTACCAGTACATTTAGAAAAGTCCAAATTCCTCACCATGGCCTGTGAGGTTCTAGACAGTCTGACCCTGTCTACTCTCTGACCTCATCACTACCATTATCCCCACTCCCCTTGCTTCAGCTGAAACAACCCTCCTTCTCCAAGCACATAAAGTCCATTTCTACCTCCAGGATTCTTAACAAGCTGCTTATCTTCTAGAACGCTCTTTCCCCAGCCCTCTGCATGTGTGCCTTCTTCCTGTCATTTACTTCTTTTCCAAAGTATCATTTCTTCAGAGAGGTTTCCCTGATCAGACAAACTAAAGTAGTACCTCTTAGTCACACTCTATCATACCATCCAATTTTTCTTCATCCACTAAAATATAAGCTCCGTGAAAACAGAAACATTACCTGTCTTGTTCCTACTATACTCCCAGTGCCTAAAAAGTTAATTAAGTAAGCATTCAATATGTATTTGTTAAATTAATAAACAAATAAATGAATGAGTAAATGAATGAAACATCAAATAAACACTGGAGGAGGCTTGAGGTTTATGGGTAGGAAGAAGAAAATTATCACAAATACACCTTTTCATATATTTGGTTTGAGATGTCTGTGAAATATCCAAGAAGAGCGTCAAGCAGTTACTTGGAAATATGGGACTGGAGTTTAGCCCAGAGCCATAAATGTGAGAGAATCATTGCTACATAAGTTGTAACTGAAGTCAAAGTATGGACAAGATCAACTAAGAGGGAGTATAAAGTGACACTAGAAAGGAGCTTTGTGTAGATGTAAACTTTAAAGGCCAAATAAAGAATATGTCCACAAAGGAGAGAGAAAAGAGAACACGGTTTTCTCATGAATATTTGGTATCATAGAAGCCAAAGGAATGGAGGAAGTTTCAAGAAGGAGAGCACAATGAATAGTGTCAAAAGCTCTTTACAAGGCAAAATAAGTACTGATAAATGATCACTGCAATTGACAGAAAATGAACATGTCTAATATAGGTTCCCATAACCTTAAACAGTGTTCTATATATAAACATTTCTTGTTATTTCAATGATTTTTGCTGATGATAGATTACTTTGTTTTTTAAAAAATTGTTTTATCTGCTTTTTTATGCCTTATTTATTTATTTTGGTCTCTTCCCTTGCTAACACGTTTACAGTTGTCACTTTTGGCAGTATGTCTGTTTTTAGCTGTATTCCTAGTCTAATGTATAGCTTTATCATTCAGGCATTCAATAACCCTGTATGTAAGATCTGAGTTTACAGTAAGACTGGGAAAGCCCAGTTAGGTCAGGACTCAGGACCCTGCTATAAATAAAGTGCAATAGCTCTACACCATAGACTTTGTAATACTAATTTTGCCTGCTCAAACCTCTTTACGCTTCCTCCTGATAATTGGCTAAGTTTAAAAACTGAAACTAAAATATCAAAAAAGAGGTTTATGAATAAGTGAGGTATTACAATACTATTTAAGAATAATTTAATGCATATATTCAGAAACAGCATATGATCTCATACCATTCCTTGTTTTATTAACCCACAAAAAAATATGGTGATCTGCCAATTCAAAATCCCTACAGTAACTTAAAGTGAAATGATTAGACTTTGTCATGAAAATGCAAGTAATCAGATTTCAATACAGAAAACACAACAGAAAGTCTAGGCTTTGCAAAATGAAAATAGCATTTCCCCACGGAATCCTGAACATAAGGAATGAAGCTTATAAACAAGATCTAAGTATTCATCATATAAAAACTACAAATATATAAATATGTAACTGAAAATTTATTCTCAAGGAAAATACTGGAGCTAAAATATGCATGTCTGCATATAATGTATGTTAACTGCTTCACCAATAGACCTTCTGTTTTCTACACAATGCACCTTTATGTACATGCTTCAGCAACATTATTTTATCTAGTATTTGAAGGAAATTTTGGTGTATTTAATGAGCTCCTCAAATGTCTTCATGATAAATTCCTGGAAGTTGCTATCAGCTAGAAATAAAGCCAACTTAATATCTGTGTATGATGTGAAGTACGGACTAAAATTCATTTCATTTTACATATGATTATCCAATTTTCGCAGCGCTAACTTTTGAAAAGACAATCTGTTCTCCAATGAGTTGCCTTTGTCAAAAATTTGTAGAATATATATGTGTAGGTCTATTTTTTAACTATTTTTTACATCTCAGGATAAAGAAAACAAAAATTCTCACAACTACACAAATAAGTAACATCATGATAAACATAGAAAAGACTGAAGTTCTCAAGGATTTCATTTTACTTGGATCCACAATCAACATCTGTGGTAGCTCAGATTATGTGTCAACTTGGCTGGGCCCAGTTTTGAGTGGCTGGGCAGCTGGATGGAGTTATTCCCCACGATGAGACTAGTAATAAGCTCCATGGTGGAATCTACTGTGAGCAGCTATGTAGCTGCTTAAGTCTGCTTCCATTATATAAGAAGACACTTTGCAATAGATCTCAGAGCTTTTTGGCACATCTGGACCCTGCATTTGGACAAGTCTTCATCTCAGTGGCCTGCCAAATTGTCTACTGATCTTGGGACTGTTTCTGGACTTGAACTAGTGGTCTGCCATGTTGTTTGATAATTCTGGGACTGCCATTTTACTTGTCGACCTTCAGTTTGTCAGCCTCAGCAGCCAACTGCTGCCTGAGTCAAGAGAAGCCACCAGCTTCAGTGGACCAGAAGCAAGAGGCAGACCAGAAGCCCAAGGTCGAGGGACTTTCATTCAACCCCTAAAGCTGGGACTTTGAACTCAAACTTTGAGCCTCCTACACTGTAAAAGAATGGATCCCTGTTTGTTAAAATCATCCAATTGTGGTATTTTGTGTGAGAGCAGCACTAGATAACCAAAATGACATCCATGAAAGTAGTAGTCAAGAAATCAAACGACATAATGCACTGGGAAAAACTGGTGCAAAAGACTTCTTTAAAGTGTTAAAAGAGCAAAGATATCACTTTGAGGACTAAGGTGCACCTGACCCAAGCCATGGTATTTTTAATCACCTTATACATATGCAAAAGCTGGACAATGAATAAGGAAGAAGAACTGATGACTTTCAATTATGCTGTTAGTGAAGACTACTCAATGTATCATGGACTGCCAGAAGACCAAACAAATCTGTCTTGGAAGAAGTACAGCTAGAATGTACTCAGAAGCAAGGATAGTGACACTTGCTTCATTTACTTTAGACATGTTAATAGAAGGGACCAGTCCCTGAAGAAGGACATCATGCTTGATAAAGCAGAGGGCTGGTGAAAACAAGGAAGATGCTCAACAAGATGGATTGACTCAGTGGCTTCAATAATGGCCTTAAACATAGCCACAGCTTGAGGATGGCACAGGATTGGGTATCATTTTGTTCTGTTGTACAAGAGGATCACTATGAGCTGGAACTGACTCAACAGCACCAAACAACAACACTTTTTAACTCTATTTTATTTTGGTATCTTTATACCAAAGTCACACTGTATTAATTATTATAGATTTATAACAAACCTACTACCATCGATTCAATTCCAACCCACAGCAATCCTACAGGACAAAGTACAACTGCTCCAAAGAGTTTCCAAGGCTGCAAATCTTTACCTAAACAGAATGCTACATCATTCTCCTACAGAGAGGTTGGTGGGTTTGAACCACAAACTCTTTGGTTAGTAGCTGAAATTGGGTATAGTTAATTCTCTTTGTTGTTATTTTTTAAAGTTGTTTTAATTATTCTAGATACTTTTCATTTTCATAAGAATTTTAGAACCAATTTAGCAATTTCCACAAAACAACTTAAAATTTGAGTCTTCTTCTACAGTATTCTTCAAGATACAATTCAGAAGAGGTTGCATCCCTCTTGCCCAAACTTGCACATATCCTTCTATATACACACACAGCAAGTTTGGCTAAAAAGATGAGATTTTTTTTCCATGAGTCCCTACTCTGCTAAATATACTGTAGTTGTTAGGTGCTGTCAAGTCAGTTTTGACTCATAGTGACCATATGTAGAAGACCAAAATGTATTCTGGTCCTGTGCCATCCTCACAATCATTGCTATGTTTGAGCTCATTGCTGCAGCTATTGTGTCAAACTATATTATTAAGGGTATTCCTCTTTTTTTGCTGACCCTTTACTGTACCAAGCATGATGTCCTTTTCCAGGTACTAGTTCCTCCTGATAACATGTCCAAAGTACACTAGAGAAAGTCTTCCATCCTTACTTCTAAGGAGCATATTTTTGGCTGTACTCCCAAGTCGGATTTGTTCATTCTTCTGGCAATCCATGGTATATTCAATGGTCTTCACTAACATCTAATTTAAACGTATCAGTTGTTGTTCTTCTTTATTCATTGTCTTGCTTTCACAAGCATATGTGGCAACTGAAGTCACTCTGGTTTGGGTCAGGTGCACTGTAGTCCTCAAAGTGACATTTTTGCCTTTGAACACTTTAAAGAAGTTTTTTTTGCAGCAGATTTGCCCAAGGCAATACATCATTTGATTTCCTGACTCCTGCTTCCATGGATCCTAGTAAAATGAAATCCCTGACAACTTCTCTCTTTTCTCGGTTTATCATGATATTGCTTATTGGTGTAGTTGTGAGGATTTTTGTTTTCTTTATGTTGAAGTGTAATCCATACTGAAGGCTATAGTCTTTGATCTTTATCAGTAAGTCCTTCAAATCTTCTTTGCTTTCAGAAAGAAAGATTGTGTCATCTGCATTGCAGGTTGTTAATGAATCTTCCTACAGTCCTGATGTTATGTTCTTCTTCATACAGTCCAGTTCTTCACACAGTCTTCATACAGTCCATACAGTCTCAGATTATTTGCTCAGTATACAGATTGAATAAGTCAGATGAAAGATACAACCCTGAGGCTCACCTTTCCTGATTTTAAACCATGCGGTATTCCCTTGTTCTGTTCAAACAACTGCTTCTTACTCTATGTACAGGTTCTAATAAGCACAATTATGCGTTCTGGAATTACCATTCACAATGTTATCCATAACTTTTTTATGATCCACACATTCGAATGCCTTTGCACAGTCAAATAAAATGTAAGCATATATCTTTCTGGTATTCTTTGCTTTCAGCCAAGATCCATCTGACATCAGCAATGATATTCCTCATTTCATATTATTTTCTCAGTCTGGCTTGAATTTCTAGAAGCTCCTTGTTGATATACTGCTGCAATTGTTTTTCTAATGACCTTCAGCTAAATTTTACTTGCATGCCATATTAATGATATTGTACTATAATTTCCACATTTAGTGGGATCACCTTTCTTTGGAATGAGCACAAATATGGGTCTGTTCCAGCCAATTGGCCAGTCTTCCAAATTTCTTGGCATAGATGAGTTAGCATTTCCAGCATTGCATCTGTATGTTGAAACATCTCAATTAGTGTTCCATCAATTCCTGGAGGCTTTTGACCGATGCCTTCAGTGAAGCTTGGCATTGTTTCCTCCGTACCATGAGTTCTTGATCATACACTACTTTCTGAACTAGATGAATGTCAACCAGCTCTTTTTGGTGCTGTGTTCTGTGTATTCCCTCCAACTTGCTTTGATGATTCCTGTGGTATCCAACATTTTGACCACAGAATCCTTCAAATATTGCAACTCTAGGCTTGAATATTTTCTTCAGTTCTTTCAACTTGAGAAGTGTTGAGCATGTTCTTCGCTTTTGGTTTTCTAACTCCAAGATTTTGCACATTTCATTATAACTCTTTACTTTGTCTTCTTGAGCTGCCCTTTGAAATCTTCTGTTCAGCTCTTTTACTTCATTATTTCTTCCATTTACTTCAGCTACTCTACATTCAAGAGCAAGTTTCAAAGTCTCTTCTGACATTTATTTTGCTCTTTTCTTTCTTTCAGTCATTAGTGATCAATATATCAAATCTATGCTTGAGATTGTCTCTAAATTCAGGTTGGACATGCTCAAGGTTGTATTTGACTCTCATATGACTTGTTTTAACTTTCTTCAGCTACACTTTGAACTTGCATATAAGCAATTGATGCTCTGTTCTGCAGTTTGCCTCTGGCCTTGCTCTAACTGATACTGAGCTTTTCCATCATCTGTTTCCACAGATATAGCTGATTTGATTATGTATTCCATCTAGTGAGGTCTATGTATATAATCATCATTTATGTACTGAAAAAGTATTTCCAATGATTAGGTTGTTGGTCTTGCAAAATTCCATCATCAAGGCCATATTTTCCACCTAATAATTCTTTTCATTTGTTTCCAAATTTTGCACCTCAATCACCAGTGATTATCATTAGAGTTTGGCATATAAATTTGAATAATAATTGTATTAACTGTTCTTCTGTATAGGGTATAGATATTATATTATCACTGACGATGTTGTACTTCAGCACAGATCTTGAAATGTTCTAAATGTACTAAACTTTAACAAAATTACAAATTCTCATAACTGGGAGGTATATCTCCTCTAAACTCAACCCCAACAGAGCAATGTCTTATTTGATTTGAGGCCACACAAAAATAAACATTTATGGGAGGTAAGGAAGATGGCGGACTAGATAGAAGGACTACACAGACCCTCTTCAACAAAGAAAAGGGAAACCAATTGACACAGACACAGAAGTTAATCTTGGACCCCTGAGCCTTGAAG
>NW_006921762.1:6468040-6474467 GCF_000298275.1 Orycteropus afer afer
ACACAATCGGCAAATATGAATTTGTTGCTGTCATTTTTGTTATGTGCTTTTTCGTGATGTCGATTTCTTTGTTCCATATAATTTTCTATGCTGAGCCCACTTTGTTTATGAGTCATTTTATCACTTCCTTTGTTACTGTTGTTTTAGTATTTGCTAAATATTTGTGCTGGTCCTCTTTTTTATTTTGATGTGGAGGCTTATCATTTTTATTTGAGGTCACCCTGCAGTTTATAATTTTCTTCTCAAGTTTAGAACAGTCTGTTCTATCTTGCAGTTGTCTTGACTTCCCTACCATTTAGAAGTTCTGTAACTACACAATTTTTTCCCTTTTTTGTCTTGTAGTTGTCCTCATTTGTCAATTAACATCTCTGGTTCCCTGTTTACAATCTTGTAGGCTTATTTACTTTGGATACTTCCATAACTGAGTTGGTTTCTGGATAATGTCATCATGTGTGTTATGGTCAGTCGTTGTTTGCTGTTGTTGGTTCTCTGTCCAAAGGACTCCCTTTAGTGTCTCTTGTAAGGTTAGTCTGGTTTTAACAAATTCTCTTCATTTCTGTTTATCTGGAAATGTCCTAATTTCACCATCATATTTATATATAATTTATATATATATATAATTGTATATAATTCTTGGTTGGAAATGATCCCATTGTCTTCTCACCTGCATGGTTTCTGCTGAGAAATCCAAGCTTAGCCTTATTGGTTGCCCCTTGTAGGTAACTGTAGTGGTTAAGTTTGTGTGTCAACTTGGCTAGGCCTGGTTGAGTAGCTGGGCAGCTGGATATAGTATTCCTCATGATGAGACTGGTAATCAACTCCATGGTGGAATCTACTGTGAGCAGCTGAGTAGATGCCTCTGGATATGCAGCCTGCTTCCAGTATATAAGAAGCAGCTTTGGAAATGGTCTCAACTTATGGTTAGATACCATTATGGTCTCTAGCTTACGCTTAAACCCTGCATGTAGCCGTGTCATTGTTCAGCAGCCTGCCATGCTCTGCCAATCTTGGGACTTTCAATGGACTTGGATTAATGGCCTGCCACGTGGTTTGGTAACATCGGGACTGTGCCATTTTATTTTTTGACCTTGGGTTTGTTAGCCTCAGCAGCCATTAGCTGCCTGAGTGAAGAGATGCCTCTAGCTTCAGTGGGCTGGGAGCAAAAGGCAAAGCTGAAGCCCAAGATAGAGGGACTTTGACACAGCCCCTAGAGCCTGACACTTTGAACTCAGACTTCTAGCCTCCTGAACTGTAAGAGAATAAACTCCTGTTTGTTCAAGCCATCCCATTTGTGGTATATTCCTGTCAGAGCGGTAATAGGTAACTAGAACAGTAATTTTTCGTATTCCCATGCTGCTTTCAGGGTTTTCTTTGTCTCTGGTTTTGGTGAGTTTGATGGTGATGTCTTGATGATTTTCTTTTGGGCTCTATCCTGTTTGGGGTTCATTGGACTTCTTGAACGGATATATTCTCATCTTTCATCACACCAGGAAAATTCTCTTCCAACAAATCTTCAACAACTTTTTCTGTGGTTTTATGTCTCTTCCTATTCTGGAATTCTGACTACACGTAGGTTATTCCTTTCGATGGTATCCCGCATGATCCATAAGCTTTCTTCATTTTGCTTTTTGCTTTGATCTTTTTTTCTGATTGATCTCTTTCCAAAGAAGTATTGATAAGATGATTTGCAGTAACTCAATGTTTTATTAACACTTGCTTTGTGGCCTAACATATGGTTTATCCTGGAAAATGTTCCATGTGTGCTGGAAGAGAATGTATATTGTGCTGTTTTCAGGTGAAATGTTCTGTAGATGTTTATAAGGTCAAGTTAGTTGACCATTGTTTAGTTCTTACGCATCTTTGTTGAGTTTCTTTCCAGTTGTTCTTTCTTTCATTGAAAGAAAGAACCATTTGCTTGATATTTCTTTTTTCCAACCTTTGGTTTTTAGTCTATTTTTGTCTTTGTGTCTAAGGTGAGTGTCTTATAGACAGCATATTGAGGTGTCATGTTTTCTTATCTGGTCGGCAATTCTCCATCTCTTTAGTGGTGCATTTAATCCATTTACATTCAGTGTAATTATGCATTTGTTGCTGTTATTTTGTTATGTGTTTTTTTATGGTGTTACTGATTTCTTCCAAATAATTTTCTGTGCTGAGCTTTTTTTGTTTATGAATTTTGTTATTTTTGTTGTTGCTGCTGCTGCTGTTGTTACTATTGTTTTAGTATTTGCTAAGTGTGTCTCTCCTTTATTTTGATGCAAAGCTTTATTATGTTTGAGACTACCCTGTGTTTTGCAATTTTTATCATGTGTGTTATTCATCAGTTGTTGTCTGCTGCTGTCACTTTTCTGTCCAAAGGACTCTTTAGCATCTATTGTAAGGTTGGTCTGATTTTAACAAATACCCTTAATTTCTGTTTATCTGGAAATACCCTAATTTCATCATCATATGTGAGGAACATTTTTGCTGGGTATATAATTCTTGGTTGGCAATTTTTTTTCTTTTAAGGTTTTATATATATATTATCCCATTGCTTTCTCACCTGCATGATTTCTGCTGAGAAATTAGTCTCATTGGTTGCCTTTTGTAATTTTCTTCTTTTGTTATGGGTCTGTTCAAATTTTCCACCACAGTCTGTTAGTTTAGGTAAGTAGCATGTTTCTGGAAATCTATCCATTTCTTCTAGGTTTTCAAATTTGTTGATTTTGTATTTCTCATGCTGCTTTCAGGATTCTTTCATTGTATTTGGTTTTGGTGAGTTTGACTATGATGTGTCTCAGTGATTTTCTTTGGAGTCTATCCTGTTTGGGGTTTGTTGAACTTCTCAAATGGATATCTTCTCATCTTTCATAATACCAGGGAAATTCTCTTCCAACAAATCTTCAGCAATTTTCTCTGTGGTCTAGTCTTTTCCTGTTCTGGAATTCTGATTACATGTAGGTTACTCCTCTGGATGATATCCCACATGAATCTTAGGCTTTCTTCTTTTTTTTCTTTTTAATCTTTTTTCTGGTTGATCCCTTAACAAAGCAGTATTGAGGTATTTGTCTTCAGTCTCATTAATTCTGTCTTCTATTGATTTCACTCTACTCCTTTGATCATTCAATGTGTTATCTATTTCTGAAATCTTAGTTTTAATTTTTTGGGTTTCTGTTTGTTGTTTTTGTATCATTTCTAATTTTTTTTGTTTATTTTGTTAGTTTGTTTTCCTAAATTGTTCCAGAGGGGTTTTTTTTTTTTTTCTGTATTTTCCTTAACTTTATGTTTTCCTTAATTTTCTTATTTTTTTCCTTGATCTGTCTCTCAATGCACTGAAGATACCTAAATATAATTATTTTGAATTCTTTGTCAGGGATTTCCAATGTTGCTTCTTCCTCAGCGATGTTTTCAGGGTCTGTATCCTGGTCCCCTGTTTGTACTACTTTATCTTGCTTCTTTATGTGGACTAGGATGGTCAGATGTCTTTGAAACACTGTGATGTTGTTTTATTTATATTAAATTGGTGTATGTTGGTGTAATTCACCCCAAACTTTTTCTTCTTTATTTTGTTTTGATGTATCTGTGTGAGCAGGGTACTGTCTCCTCTACTTGCTAGTTGACAGCACTTAGATTCTGGCAGGGTCTTTGATTCCTTGTACTCTTACCCTACCCCCAAAGACTTGTGCTCTATCAACCATTCCCTGTTTGTCTTTTATCCTTCCTTCCCTTGGCATAGAAATGTGCTAAATCTCTCCAAAACTATAAAAAGCATAGCTTCCTCTTTTCCTAAGATTGCAAGCTAGCTAACACTCATACTTCTCCAAACATTCATTTACACATTGTACCCACTGGATGAGTTCCCAGTTATACCTCCTCACATTGATTTTTACCCTTGCCACTTTGAAACAGAACTCACCAAGATCAGTATGAAACTCCTAACTGCCAAACTCAGTAGGTGATTTCTAGCCCTCACCTTACTAAACTTCCTAGCTGCATTGATAAATTGACATTGATAAATCACCCATTGGCTTCCTTCACAATGCCCTCTCTCTAAGGTTTCCCTCCTATCTTTTGATCCATTCCTTTTTTGCAGGATTCCTCTTCATCCTCCAGATTAAGAAATGCTGGTACTCCCCAAGAGTCCCTTCTTATTCATTGTTTTTCTAATTCCTTCTGAGTGATTTTTATCCACTTTTTTGCTTAAAAGACAACTGTATATTTATGAGTTTCAAATTAATGTATCTAGCCTAGATTTCTACCTGAAGTTATTAGATTCACATATCCATCAGCTCAGATGTGCTTCTAGAATACCAACTCACCATTTTGCATGAATACAGTTTCAGGTTTCTCTGTGTACTTGGCATCTCTATCATTGATTCAGTGATCCAAGTTGCTTTTTTTTATTGGTTTAGTACATATGTATTTCTAAACAACAAATTGATTTTTATAAAAATTATATCACTCTTCTAGGGCTTGCTTTATTTATTCAACATTACATTTCTAACATTCAATCACATTGATGCATAGACCTTAAGTTCACACATTTGCATTGCCCATAATATTCCATCATGAGAATTAGAAACCATACTTAAGAAGAATATAATTTACAATATTAACCGAAATTATATGTTACCTGAAAACAAACCTAAGGAAAAATATATAAGATATGAATATTTATCTGATTTACTTCCTATAAATTTCTTTAAACTAAACTCACTGCCGTCGAGTCAGATCTGACTCATAGCGACCCCTCCTGGGGTTTCTGAGGCAGTATCACTACAGAAGTAAATTGTCCAACCTTCCTTCCAAGGAGTGTTTGGTGGGTTTGAACCGCCAGCCTTCTGGTTAGCAGTCAAATGTCCTAGGCACTACACCACCTATCCTCTCTAAATCCCTACCATCAATACCAAGTGAGAAAAGCCCTCATTGCTCTCACCTGGACAGCTTACTCCACAGTTGTGCCCTGAGTCTTCTTTCATTCAATTTATCCTCCCCATCATCATCACAGCAATACACCCAACATATAAACATGACTACACCATCCCCTTGCTCCATCACATTAGATGGCTTCCCTTTGTCCTTGTGCCCCACATGTGCATTCCTATGTGACACTCACACAAACCACTGTACTTCAGCATCCTCACAGTGTTTTCTCACCTCCAACCAGCTCATTTCCAGGAAAATCCTATCCTTTTTGTTGTTATCATTGTTGTTATTGTTTTCTCAAACACACACACATATACACATTCACATACATGCACATATATGCATACCTTTCCATACAAATATATACACACATACCCCTTAACCTGACTAGCTTCTATTCAGTAAGACTCAGCTTAGGCATTTATTCTACAGAAAGTTTCCCTTTAATGTCAATGCTTCTTCCCTGCACTTGTCAGGTCACGTATTTTTCCTTTTTGGCCTCTAATAAATATAGTTATGATTATGGTTATGGGCATGGATATAGCCTTATCATTTTATTAATCACACTGTACTGAAAGTATCTGTTTCAATTTCCTAACTCCCCTTCTGGTCCGTGGGTTCCTACAGGGCTGAAACTATCTCATATTCAACTCTGACTCCCTTATATCTGCCAGAGAGCCTGAAACATAGAATACACCAATATATACTGAAAGAATAGATTCCATCATAAGTTGTTCAGTGTAATCATGAAAGCTGAGATCTTATTTTAATAAAATTATTTTATTTTTAAAATGATCAGCTTTATCATATTTCATAAGTGGACATTTGTTAAATTTGCTCAAGTATAGCTGTGAGTAACTTCCATGTCACTAAGCAGTTCATTAACCAATGCATTCATGCAGGTAATATAATTATGGTAAGTACTGGCTAAGAAATATCACTTATCCCACCACTCATCTATTCATGAGAGAATGAGTTAAGAGGCCATCTATCCAGCTGAAGCTACAAAGCAGAAGGTTGCTATCACATAGTAGTACTACTGATACAAGTTATTTCAAACTTGTATCTTAAACTGCTGGATCAGGTTTTGTTTTGTTTTGTTATAAGAGGGTGGTAGGGGGAATATCTATTTAAGTTGTTATAACAGAACCTCTCTAATTTCAAATTATGGTGATATTTTATTAGTAAGCTAAATATCCCTAATTAAAATAGAACTGCATAACACCAAATCACTATAATTCATTAGTTCTCTGCTTAAAACATATTTTTAGTTATCTCAGAATAAAGTGTATAACAGCATGTTGTTGCATTTTCCTACATTCCAGTTATCCTACTTGAAATGCTACAATATGAAAATTTGTTTTCCTTAAAAAGCATCCATTCTGGATAATACTGGCAAGATGGTGGACTAGGCAGAAGGATTGCACAGACGCTGTTCAACAAAGAAAAGGGAAACCAATTAACACAGACACAGAAGATAATCTTGGACCCCTGAGCCTTGAAGGGAAGGATACAAAAGTGG
>NW_006921762.1:6477814-6488734 GCF_000298275.1 Orycteropus afer afer
TATTTTTCATTGGTGTGATTTAAAATTTTCTGGACTCATCATCAAGGACTAAACTACTCCATATCAGCAGGCACACTAATTGAAATGGAAGGTGATTAGATATAAAAATGTCACTGCTCCCAGAATGAACTGCATTTCAACTATGAGGGTATTAAATACAAAAGTGATTTAAAAGCATTAGGGCTGATAGTCACTTTTCTATCTCAAGAAGTTTTATTTTCCATTTTGTCATCAAGTAGCATTATTCTATGCACCCAGAAATCAAAGAAGGGTAAGAAACATGTGAGAGAGAATGAGGTTCTTTTGCTACTCTAGAAAGTTATCAACCCAGTTTTGGCCAACTTTATTTTGCCCCCAGTGAGTTGGATGAGATTAGATGGCAAGCTTAGTCAGTTCTGACTCATGGTGACCCCACATGCTACAAAGCAGAACTGCTCTATAGGGTTCTCTTTATGGAAGTAGATCACAAGACCTTTCTTCCACATTGCCCCTGGGTGGGTTAAAACCTCCAAACTGTAGGTTAGTAGTCAAGTGCAAAGCATTTGCCCCACGCAGAAACCCCTTACTACAACCATACAGAACAAATTGATAGAAAATTGGAAAAGGGAATCAGGATCCAAAATTATTTCAACAAAATGGAATCATCAAATTTAACAAAAGAAATTTAGTATCATATTAAATATGAAGTCCTGCTCTTAAATCAGTAACACAAGTAGAGGATCCAGGCAGAGTGCTTAAGATTAGAATGGCCAAAAAAAGACAAGACGTGACAGTTACAGTGGACCGCAAATTCAATATAAACCAATAATGTAACATCCCTGCTCCAAAGCAAATGTAATCTAGGATTCATTGATTGAAGGTTAATCTCCAGAACATGAGGGTCAATATCCTCTCTGAGTTCTTTGCTATATAGAGCCCACTTACATCACATACTGTTTTAGATGTCATGCTTCTATAGTTATCCTGACAAGGTGGATATATGAAAAAGGATAATGACCACAATAATTAAACATCTCAAAACCACATCTCATTGAAATAAAAAAATGAAAATGAAATTAAAAAAAAAAAAAAAAAAACCTCACTGCCAAGGAGTCGAATCCGACTCATAGTGACCCCTCCTTGGGTTTCCGAGGCAGTATCGCTACGGAAGTAGATTGCCCAGTCTTCCTTCTGAGGAGTGGCTGGTGAGTTTGAACCACCAGCCTCTGGTTAGCAGTCAAATGCCTTAGGCATTATACCACCAAAGTTCCTGAAAGTATAATAGAAATCTGATATTTTCATTCTTAAGAATGTTTTTAAGAAAAAAAAAACCCTCAACTTTCTTGTTATTGTTCTTGGCTATTAGTAATCCTTTAGTTTGTTCCTGGCTATTTGTAGTTTTTTTTTTTTTTAATGAATTAAGAAGAATGAGAAGGAAGAAAGGTATTCTAAATAAAAACAAATAATTGGGTATACTTAATACTTCCCTAAATCCTTACTTAAAGCTCAAATATCTGGTCATTTAAAGTATAAGATTATTTGCCTAAACTTCTAAAACCATAAATTATTATTATAACTGCAGGTATGCATCTGGCATTTAATTACAAAGAGGGAAATAACAGCCAAGTTTGCGATCTGCAGATAATAGTATATATCACATTCAGCTAGCATATGTTGTTTGAAAGAAAAAAGATATGAACATGAATCTTTAGGAAAGAGATATGAACATGAATGAGAACATAAATATTTTAGTCCTCTAGATACCTGCATTTAATACAAACTAAAGAAGGCAACTGTCTTATATGATAATTTTTATTTAGTCCAAATTTGAATGTTTAAAAACCTTGAAGTCTTTCCCTGTCCAAAAAGGACTATTATATAAATGCCTATAATCATCATCCATTTTCTTATCCAAAGTCATGGTATGGTAATTACCACTCTGAATTGAGAGAATAAAACAATGTAAAAGGAGTGTTTTATTCATATGTTGGCAGGAAAATCAGTGTTATTAAAGATGAG
The DNA here is from genome assembly GCF_000298275.1 of Orycteropus afer afer. Classification (NCBI taxonomy): domain Eukaryota; kingdom Metazoa; phylum Chordata; class Mammalia; order Tubulidentata; family Orycteropodidae; genus Orycteropus; species Orycteropus afer. The sequence continues at coordinate 6,479,813 of NW_006921762.1, forward strand.
AAATACAAAATACAGCTTCCAAAGAAAAAAAGAATGATAATTTGAAAATATACATATATTACTTGTTCTTGTCATATAAAGTGTTGTGTGTTCTACAGCAACAACAACAAAAAAAAAAAACTAAATAAGTCATTCAATGATTCATGTTGCAAAATAACTCTTCAAAATACCAATGACTGTATAGAATACTATTCATTGCAACACAAACTCCATGCACTAAATTTCATGACATTAAATTTCCATGGAATATGGACTCCCACTATATTTGCACCCAGTAAAAGCTTAAATTGAATAGGTTCTCACAAGATTTCAAAGTCAGTTTTCAGTGTGGGGCGGGAGGTATACACTCATTCACTTAAGAAGCATTTATATAAATCCCTACCATTTTCCAGAAGCTACACCAGATGCTTAGAATACAAATATAAATAAGGCATGGTTTCTGACCTCAGGAAGTTCACACTATTAGGTCAAACAATCAGGTAAAGCCTAAATTAAGGCACAGGTGTTATTAGAGAGGCCTATACTAGGCAATGAGAACACAAGGAAGAGCATAAATAATTAGGGGAAGGAATATGGTTGGATAAGGCTTAGAAAGGGGATGACACCCCAGCTAAAACGAGAACAGAAATGTGTGAGGAAGACTGGATGACAGAAAGAATCCAAGACAGAAAGAAAAGCCTGAGAGTGCTGTCATGGTCATTGTAACTAAAATAGAGAGTTGACTGAAGAGGATAGAAGAAAATGAAACTAGAAGGGAACTAAGCTCTGAAGGCTTTGAGCAGAAACACTCATATCCAGAAATCTAATCAATCCAACACTATATTAGACAATGTTTCACTGTTATTCACAAAGTTTTCCAGTGATACATCAGACAGTGTTTCAATGCTATTCATAAAGTTTCCACTGGCCAATTTTTTCAGAAGTGGATGGCCCTATCCATCTTCCCAGTTTGTCTTAGTCTGGAAGTTCCACTGAAACCTGTCCACTGTGGTGGCCCTGCTGGTGTTCAAAATACCATTAGCATAGCCTCCAGCCTCACAGCAACATGCAACCACTGTTGTTGTTGTTGTTACGTGCCGTCGAGTCAAACCCGACTCATAGCGACCCCTCCTTGGGTTTCCAAGGCAGTATCACTACGGAAGTAGGATTGCCCAACCTTCCTTCCGAGGAGTGGCTGGTGGGTTTGAACCGCCAGCCATCTGGTTAGCAGGCAAGTGTCTTAGCCACTATGCTACCAGAGCAACCACTACAGTACAACAAACTGACAGACGAATGGTAGATGTGTCACTGTTATTAATAACAGTGAAACACTGTCTAATATAGTGCTGGAAGATGAATCCCTCAGGTTGGAAGACACTCAAAATATGACTGGAAAGAACTGCCTCTTCAAGGAGAGTCAACTTTAATAACACAGATGGAGTAAAGCTTTCAGGACCTTCATTTGCTGATGGGGGATGACTCAAAATGGGGACAAAACAGCAGCAAACGTCCATTAATACTTGGAACATGGAATGTACAAAGTATGAATGTAGGAAAACTGGGAGTTGTCAAAAATGAAATGGAATACACAGATTGATACCCTGGGCATTAATGAACTGAAATGCACTGGTATCGGCCATTTTGAATCAGACAATCATATGGTCTACTTTGCCAGCAATGATAAAATTGAACACTCATGATCAAAAAGAATGTTTCAGGATCTATACTATAGTACACTGCTGTCAGTGATAGAACAATATCCACAACCCTACAAGGAAGACAAGTTAATACTACTATTATTCAACTTTATACACTAACCACTAAAGCCAAAGATGAAGACATCAAAGATTTTTACCAACTTCTGCAGTCTGAAATTGACCAAGCATGAAATCAAGCTGTATTGATTACTGTTGGTGATTGGAATGTGAAAGTTGAAAACAGAAGAATCATTGGTAGTTGGAAAATAGGACCTGGGTGATAGAAATGACGCTGGAGATCACATGATGGAATTTTCTAAGACCACAATTTATTCACTGCATAATACCTTCTCTCAACATCACAGATGGCAGCTATACACATGGACCTCACCAGATGGAATATGCAAGAATCAGATCAACTACATCTGTGGAAAGAGGCAATGGAGAAGCTCAATATTTTCAGTCAAAACATGCCAGAAGCTGACTGTAGAACAGACCATATATTGCTCATAGGCAAGTTCAAGATGAAGTTGAAGAAAATTAAAACAAGTCCACAAAAGCAAAAATACAATTTTGACTCCATACCACCTGAATTTAAAGATATCTGAAGAATGGATTTGCACTGAACACCAATGACTGAAAACCAGATGAGTTGTAGGATGATATTAGGTTGATATTAAGAACATCATACAGGAAGAAAACACAGGGCCATTAAAAAGACAGGAAAGGAAGAAAAGACCAAAATGGATGTTGAAGAGACTCTGAAACTTGACTTGAATAGAGAGTAGCTAAAGTGAATGGAAGAAATGATGAAATAAAAGAGCTGAACAGATTTCAAAGGGCAACTTGAGAAGACAAAGTAAAGTATTATAATGAAATGTGCTAAGACATGGAGATAGAAAGCCAAAATGGAAGAACACGCTCAGTATTTCTCAAGCTGAAAGAACTGAAGAAAAAATTCAAGCCTTGAGTTGCAATATTGAAGAAGTTTATTGGCAAAACATTGAATGATGCAAGAAGCATCATAAGAAGATGGAAGGAATACACAGACTCACTGTACCAAAAAGAATTAGTCAATGTTCAGCCATTTCAGAAGGTAGCATATGATCAAGAACTGATGGTACTGAAGGAAGAAGTACAAGCTACACTGAAGGAACTAGTGGAAAACAAGTCTCCAGGAATTGATGGAATACCCATTGAGATGTTTCAACAAACAGATGCAGTGGAGGGACTTACTCGTTTATGCCAAGAAATTTGGAAGACAGCTACCTGGCCAACTGACTGGAAGAGATCCATATTTGTGCCCATTTCAGAGAAAGGTAATCCAACAAAATGTGGAAATTATCAAACAATATTATTAATATCACATGCAAGTACAATTTTGCTAAAGATAATTCAAAAATGGCTGTAGCAGTATGTTGACAGGGGACTTCCAGAAATGCAAGAGGACATGGAAGAAGGGATTATCACTCCTGATATCAGATGGATCATGAATGACTGAAAGCAAAGAATATCAGAAAGATGTTTACCTGTGTTTTATTGACTATGCAAAGGCATCTGACTATATGACAAATTATGGATAACATTCCAAAGAATGGGAATCCCAAAACACTTAGTTGTGCTCATGAGGAAACTGTACATAGACCAAGAGGCAGTCATTTGAACAAGGGGATACTGCACAGTTTAAAATCAGGAAGGGGGTATATCAGGGTTGGATCCTTTCACCATACTTATTCAATCTGTATGTTGAGTAAATAATCTGAGAAGCTGAACTATATGAAAAAGAACATGGCATCAGGATTGAAGGAAAATTCATTAACAATCTGTGATATGCAGATGACACAACTTGCTTGCTGAAGTTGTCATGAAGCACTTACTGATGAAGATCAAAGACCACAGTCTTCAGTACAGATTATACCTCAACATAAAGAAAACACAAATTCTCACAACTGGACCAATAAGCAACATCATGATAAATGGGGAAAAGATTGAAGACGTCAGGGACTTCATTTTACTGGATCTGCAATCAACACCCATGGGAGCAGCAGTCAAGAAATCGGACATCATATTGCACTGGGCAAATCTGCTGTAAAAGACCTCTTTAAAGTGTTAAGAAGCCAAGATGTCACTTTGAAGACTAAGGTGTGCCTAACACAAGCCACAGTATTTTCAATTGCTTCATATGCATGTGAAAGGTGGACAAGGAATAAAGAAGACTGAAGAAGAGTTGATGCCTTTTAATTGTGGTGTTGGCAAAGAATAATGAAAATATCATGGACCTGTAGAAGAATGAACAAATCTGTCCTGGGAAAGGGCAGCCAGAATGTTCCTTGGAAGCAAGAATGGCCAGACTTCATCTTACCTACTTCTGCTCATGTTGTCAGAAGGGACTATTCTCTCAAAAAGGATATCATGCTTGGTAAAACAGAAGGTTAGCGAAAACACCTACAACTACTTTCACCTGTACTATTTAAGTCTTCTTACCAGTACTAATACCAGTTGCCATCAAGTTGATTCCAACTGATGGCGACCCTATGTGTGTCAGAGTAGAATTGCTCTATAGTGTTTTCAAGATGGTCACCTTTTAGAAGGAGATCACCAGGCCTTCCTTCCAAGGTACCTCTGGGTGTGTCAAAATGTCAATCTTTCAATTAACAGTGGCATATTTAGCTGTTTGTGCCACCTAAGGAGTTAAGTCTTCTTAAAGACCTTTTATTTCAAATCCATCTTGTGTATCACTGAAGGATTCTTAACATGTATTGTAATGTTTTCTTTAGCCTGGCCTCACCTCACCCTTCACCAAGTCAGCATCATACCACTGTAGAAGGAGAGATCTGCTTATCATCTTCTGTGTATCCCACTCTCAGTCCTTACTTTCTATCTCTCTACCTAGAATATCATTCAGCTTGCCCTATATTCATCTAAAGTATACATCAGATCAGGGCATCCACTACATCTTCTCTAACTACACAAATCTACTTGGGTTTCTTATTTCCTTGAACTTGTTTTGCACTGCAATTCACGACTGCACAGTTTATCAGTGAACTTTCAATTTTGTCCAGTCTCTCTCCAATCAACAAAACTGGAAATCCTCAGTACAGGAACATGATTTTGACTTCAAGTATATGCCTCATCAGAGTTTGCACAGTACTGGATAAACTGTACAAGTGGTGATTTGTCAAATCAACGAATAGTACTGAAATACGGAGCAGAGAACACATTTTTTTATCCTAAAAAGTTATAAAAATCTTGACTCTTTGCTAAAAGGGTAGGGAGGCCACATGTTCCGACCTCCTCTAATCTTACAAGAGGAAGACAGGATTACCAGCAGTAACCCAAGGCCTATTCCTGCCAGGCCAGACATGCTGCCTCCCTCCAGCCCTTTCACCAACCGTTCCTCCCAAAGCACCACCACCTCTCTCCTGGGTCCAATAATTTGCTACAGTGGCCACACAGAGCTCACAGATTATGAGGTGTATTAGGGAAGAACCACAGGCTACAATTCTGGTTCAGGAAAAATGCTCAGTCTCTCTCCCAGCCCACCGTCCCTCAGCCAGCAGTCTCTCACAATCTCTTTCCCAGCAGTGCTGGTCCTTCGGTGTCTCACTCAGCGATGCGTGTCTCTTGCGTCTCTTTCCCAGCAACGCATGTCTCAGGAGCCCCTGTCTCTTTCAGCAGCACGTCTTCCTCAACCAGCAGTCAGAGAGAGAGTTCTACCACCAGGAGGCCTCCTTTTGAGCCCGGAAAGGTGGTCAAACTAGCCAATCACAGCATCAGAACTCTAAGCACATGAGAGAGAGTGGGAACCTCCCAGAACATTGTATTGTGCCACGCCCAACAGAAATAACCCACGTGGACAGCTTCAACAATCAGAAGCTCCTCAGTTTCTCATAGAAAATCCCACCTTGGAGTTTACAAAGACTTATGGGTAGAAAAGCCACACTAAGTAATTTACTACACTGCACTCTTACATGCTAAGTTTTAGATAACATCAAATTTTAATTTTTTAACATCATCTTTCTAGTTAGGCATCACTGTCTCTGCAATCCAAGTCATCACCACCTTGTATGACATGACATTTTTCTTAGTGAAAAACACAAAATATAGTAAAGAAAGAGTTAGAAAGTCCTTTGTGAAACTGTCGTGTATGGATTCAAAATGTCACTTTATACTACAGCACTTAGAACATTAAGTTATATTTAAAAGAAGAGAAAACTAAAGACCAAATGTGCTAGGTATTAACAAAGGTCACACAATAAACCTGCAAACTATTTACTTATACTTAGTTTTGCTGCCCAAGACACTGCTGTCTCTTCAGAAATCTGATTAGTTAGATATAAAAAACCAAACAAACTTGCTCCCATCGGGTCAGTTCTGACTCACAGTGACCCCCATTGGATTTCCAAGGCTGTGAATCTTTTTGGAAGTAGATTGCCCCATCTTCCTTCTGCAGAGCAGCTGGTTTGAACCACTGACCTTCTGGTTAGCAGCAAAATGCCTTATCCACTTTGCCACCAGAGCTCTTTATTTAGATACATAGTTCTTCATAAATAAAGTAAAACTTTAGGGAATGAGAATATTTTTGTCAAACATAACTATATTTAGGTAAAAAGCCAAGTAGAACACAAATAAGGCTTTCATAATGTGAAGTACTAGTATGTAAAATATTTCAATATTTGGTTCTTTTTCTGATAATCAAGTATGCAGCAAGTCCTAGTCCAACAAAGATCGAGAGGCCTGAGATTTATAATATTTCCTTACATTGAGGCCAAAACATGATTTACAGCAAAGCAAGCATTATGTTTTAAGTACAAGGTCAGGAGGGAATACTGATTATAAGTATCCTTAGAACTTACAGAGCAATCATTAAGTTTTTCATTATTTGAACTAAGGAGTCAACAAACATAAGGCTATTAACAGTATAAAATATCTTAGGGCTGGAATCCATTAAATAGGGAAGAATATTCTTTAATAAATGATGCTGCCAAAGCTGAATATCCATTTGCAGAAAAATGAAACAAGATCCATACCTCACATCATTACACAAAACACAAGATAGCTCAAACACTTAAACGTAAAACCTGAAAGTATAAAGTTCATCAAAACAAAAAAGAAAGGGCAAACGTTGTTGTTGTTGTTATGTGCCATTGAGTCAGACTCAACTCATAGCCATCCCTCCTTGGGTTTCCGAGGCGGTATCACTACGGAGTTAGATTTCCTAACCTTCCTTCCGAGGAGTGGCTGGTGGGTTTGAACCGCCAGCCTTCTGGTTAGCAGTCAAGAACCTTAGGCACTACGCTACCAGAGCTCCCAGGGGCTCAAGTATATGGCATAAATAGACTATCAAACATAACCAAAAATGCACAAAAGGCAGAAGATAAACTAGATGACTGGGAACTTTTACAATTAAATTCTTATGCACATCAAAAGATTCTCCAAAAAAAAAAAAAGAAAGAGAGAGAAAACATATAGATTGGGGAAAAACACTTGGCAATGACATAGCAGACAATGGACCTACCTCTAAAACTGATAGAAAACTCCAACACTTCAATATCAAAAAGATAAACAATACAATTGAAAAAAAACAGGCAGAAGACATGCACAGACACTTCTCCAAAGAAGATATTCAGGTGGTCAAAAACACATGAAGAAATGCTCACCATCATTAGCCATTGTTGTTGTTGTTATGTGCCGTCAAGTCAGACCTGACTCATAGTGACCCCTCCTTGGGTTTCCAAGGCAGTATCACTACAGAAGTAGATTGCCCAACCTTCCTTCCCAGGAGTGGCTGGTGGGTTTGAACCGCCAGCCTTCTGGTTAGCAGTCAAATGCCTTAGGCACTATGCTACCAGAGCTCCCTCATTAGCCATTAGAGAGATTCAAATCAAAACAACAATGAGATGTCATCTCACCCCAGCAAGAATAGCAAATTTCAACAAGACAGAAAATAACAAATGTTGGTGAGGGTATGTTGGTGAGACTAGAACACTCATCCACTGCTGGAGGGACTGTAAAACGATACAACCACTGTGGAAAACAGTATGTCACTTCCTTTCAAAGGTAGAAAGTAGAAATATCATTTGATCCATCAATCCCACTACCAGGCATATATCCTAAAGAATTAAGAACCAGAACAAAAACAAATATATGCACATCCATGTTCAACACAGTACTATTCACAATAGGAAAGAGATGGAAAGAACCTAAATGTCCATTAATGGAAGAATGGATAACCAAACCACGTACATACACACAACGGAATACTATGCAACGTTAGTAAAGAATCTGTGAAACAGCTCATAACATGGATGAACTTGGTTTTTTGTGCTGAGTTAAACAAGTCAATCACAAAAGAACAAAAATTTTACTGAGTTGTCTACTGTAAAAAGTCAAGGAAAGGTTCCACGTGGAAGGAAACTTTGTTGACAACCAGGGATGGAAGGGGAGAGGAGGGAAAATTGCTAGATAGGTAAGAGACAAGTATTGATTGGGGTGAAGGCAATGGCAATATACCAAAAGTGAGTGACCAGCACAATAACATTAATGAAAAGGAAGACATGGAGAGGTGCACAAGAGGAACTGACAACAAAGGTAAATACTTTACATATATAATACTGCATTATCAGAAACAACAAACATTAATCTATGGGTGGATACATAGGTTGATAGGCTAACTGATCAGGTTTGGGTAGGTGTGATAGTTGGAGTTGTGTGTCAACTTGGCTGGATCACAATTCTGAGTGGTTTAAGCAATTGTGATGTGGGTTATTCCCATGATGAGATGAGATATATATATTTTGAGCAGGCAATCCATTGAAAGGGAGTTTCCCTAGGGTGTGGCCTGCTCCCAATATATTTATGGATATCCTGGGAAAAAGAAACACTTTTCTGTGGATTGGGATCCTGTTGTGCTGCCTACAACTGTCAATGAGTGAACAATCCACCATTCGGCCTGGAGATCTTGGATTCGTCATTCGTTGGAGTCAATAGCTGGTATACTGCCTGCCAACCTTAAGCTCGTCAGCCCCTGCAGCTGCATGAGTTGGGAAAAGCCTCCAGCTTGACATTTGATCCAAGAACTTGGGAGTTGCCAGCTTCTGTAAGTACGTGAGCCATTTTCCTAAGATACATTTATCTATCTATCTATCTATATAAGTTTTACTGGTTTTGCTTCTCTAGAGAACCCAGCCTAACACAGTAGGCAAAAGGGAATATAGAAAATGGTTTAGGCACTATGCCAACAGAG